>NW_021604562.1:2427029-2431585 GCF_004785775.1 Grammomys surdaster | reverse complement strand
TCTCTCTCTCTCTCTCTCTCTCTCTCTCTCTCTCTCTCTCTCTCACACACACACACACACACACACACACACATACACAAATGCACCCGCACACTTTGTTTTATCACTATATTTGCTGGTTAGCTTGTCAAATAATTTTATTTACTTTTAGGTTTATATTTAAAATTGTATTTACTTTTGGGTTTACATTTAAGATATATTTCTCTTTTATATTTATTTTTATTTTGAGATTATAGTATAATTATATAGTTTCCCTCTTCTCTTTCCTCCCTCCAAACCATTCCATGTACCCATCCCTTGCTCTCTTTAACATTTGCAAACTCATTTTAAAATTATTTTTATATATTCCTAAATATATGAATACAACCCACTTAGTCCATGTAATGCTATTTGTATGCATACATTTACCCTTTGTTGTTGGCTAGCTAGCTGATGCACGCTTCTCTGGGTAATACAATTTCTTCTGCTCTCAGCATTTTAGCTGCTTGTAGTTCTATGTCTAGGGTTGAAGTCTCCTGAGCTTTCCCTGTTCCACCTTGGCATGCCTTTGTTGTCCTTTTAGGCAGCCACGTTGGTGAAACGTTATAGGTGCAGCTGCTCTAGCATTTCAAGGAGACATAATGTCACAGCAAACCTGCTGTTTCTCTAGATCTTACAGTATTTCTGTTCCCTCAGCAATGATCCCTGAGCGTAAGGTACAGTTGTTGCCACACTGTAGACTGTAGATAAATCAGTTGAACCTGGGATCCACAGCTCTGCATTCTGATTAGCTGTGGTTTGGTTTTGGTTTTGGTTTGTTTGTTATAATGGTTTCCATCTATTGTAAAGAGAAATTTCCTTGATGTGTGGTAAGAATTACACATATGTGAGGCTATAAAGATAAATATTTAGAATGCAGTTTAAGATTATGCTGGTTTAATAAAGTGATGAGTGTCGGTTTTCTTCTCAGATCCATGGCTTCACTGCCTTCAGATAGTTGGCTAGATTTCCAGTACCAGGCCTGATGTCCCTCTCATTAGGGGACTATAAGTCCAATGAGAGAGCTGTTGCTTACTGATAAGGTATGCACACCACTGTTGTATTCTTAGAGCTATTATACCATACTAGTCATTCTTGGGACCAGTACATTTAAATTTTTTTGCCTCATTTTCCCACAATACTCCATGAGCCTTGAGGGAAAGGGGATACAGACTTCCCTTTTGGAACTGAGTACTCAACAGTCACTTATTCACAGCACTTTGACCCGTTATGAGTATCTATATTAATGACCAGTCACTGCCAAGGAAAGTGCCACTGACCAAGGTTGAGCTCAGTAAATGAATCTAATCACCTACATTATAAGAAAGATGAGGGATTGTTGGAAAGAAAGGATTTCCAAAGAAAGTGTTCAGAGGCACAGAGAATAAAGATGACAAAGAAATCATTATGTATATGATGAAATTGTCAAATAATATTTTTAAAAATAAGAATAAAGTATCTTTGTTGTGTTTATTAAAAGATAAAGAGAGAGGGGATATGTGTTGTGGATGTGTAGTCAGGTGTGGGGGAGGGGTTTGCCTCTGGGAGCCCATGCTGAGGCATCCCTTCCCCTGAGAAACTAGCCACACAGTGGTATAGTATAGAATAGAGTTTATTCAGGTCATGGGGAGTTAAGAGGGTAGTAGAGACAAAGAAAGGCAGAGAGGGAAAGGGAGACTGGAGAGGGGAGAGGAGAGAGGGGAGAGAGGGGAGAGAAGGGAGATGGGGGAGAGGGGAGAGAGGGAAGATGAGAGAGAGGGGAGATGGGGGGAGAGGGGAGAGGGGAGAGAGGGGAGATGGGGGGAGAGGGGAGAGCGGAGATGGGGGAGAGGGAAGAGGGGAGATGGGGGAAAGGGGAGAGAGGGGAGATGGGAGAGAGGGGAGAGGGAAGAGAAGAGGGGGAGGGGAGAAGGGAAGAGGGAGGGGGAGGCAGAGATAGGAGGGAGAGAGGGGGAGAGGGGGAAGAGGAGGAATAGAGGCCAGCTATGAGCACTTAGAGAGAGATGGGGGAAGGGAATGGGGAGAGAGGGCAGAAGGAACAAGGGGACAGAGCAGGAGCAAGAAGGCAAGAGCAAGAGGAGGGGGCAAGCAGCCCCTTTTATAGTGAGTGAGGCACACCTGGCTGTTGCCAGGTGACTGTGGAGCGGAGCTTAGACAAAATGCTAACAATCTTCAGTTCTCTGCACTTACCAATGTACACTAAAAAAATGAATGGCTAGTGGCTACACATCCCTTGATTTGGATACAGCTGCTGTGATGTACTGGTATTTACCTTCTATAAATAATTCAGTTCAACATCTCTATGCTCTTTTCTCTGATGAACTATTGCAAATGCAACAACAAATACTTTTCTTATATGTAGATATGTACAGATTGCAGAAAGTTGGAAATTGTTACAGTGCATGCTGAAGCATTTGAGAGGGATGTGAATACTGTGTTCTAGTGGATGACATGATGCACACTTGTATCTTTCAAATGATAACATTTGTTTTCTAGAAGCATTTAACTCTAGACTAAAGAGGATACCAGATGTATTTTGTCCCAAGAACTTTAAAAGTTTCCTTTTAACATTAATTTACCTTCTGCTAGCGACTTGTGGTTCTGAATAAAGCCTGTGGACAAGGAAGGGCTCACCACAGGACATGGTAATCCAACTTCAAATGGCTTTTTTTCCATTCCTAGAAAATCTGTAATATACTTATTGTCTCCTTACTTTCTAGGATTTATTTGTTTTTATTATTAGACTATAAAAGAAAGGGTTTTCTGTAATGCTGTATTTGGAATCTATTATTAAAAGGATATAAAATGACTGTAGTGATTATTTAAAAAATATTAGCAAATGAGACCTGGAGGAATGTCTGGATAAGAACTTTGCTTTGGGCTCTCAGGGTAACAGTGAATGAGAAATATCAATATCATTAGCTATTATATTCAGAGACACTGATACTCTGGAATTAGCAATATTTGTCTTTGGCTCTGTCTTGTATTCTTAGAACCCCTACAGACTCCAATCCTGTGGAGCCTCATTGTTGGCAAAGTGTTAGTTAATACTGGTTGTAAGTATCCTACTCTAAATAAACACTATGTAATATTTTCATAGGAAACTAGTAAATGAACCTATAATAGTGCAATGTCAGGGAATATAATAAGTAGTAAATAGAAATCCTCTTCCCATCATAGGCATAAAATGGTGACACATAGTTAGCAACTACTCAATCTATTGCATTAATATCCCATGTTATTAATAAACACACAAGTTTGTATTATTCTTACCTATACACTAATAATATTGGGTGGGAAGCTAGCAAGTTTCCAAGCACAAAAGCATTACACATAACATTCATACAGAAAAAGGTATAATGTAGTTTATAATTTAAGATTTCAAAGTTTATACCATGAATATCACTTTATTTCTCATCTATTATTATTATTATTATTATTATTATTATTATTTGCTGGGCATTGTAGGGAGGTCATCATGTGTGCATTTTAGCACTGAGCTATGAGCTAAGCCTTTTCTTTTTGTCCCTATGATTTTGTAAATGTGATTAAAAGCATTTAATGTGCTATTTGCCCTCTTAACAAATTTGCAAGTACAAATAACATTTGTTAATGGTAGGTGCTATGTTTTCCAGCAGATCTCTAGAACTTATTAACCTGAAATAACTGAAGTACTACAAGTACTGAAGAAAAAAATTCTCATTACCCCATCTGCCAGAATTTGGCAACCACTATTGTATCTTCTACTTCTTTGAGTCTGCTTATTAAAGATATCTTATATAAGTTGAAACATGTAGTATTTGAGTTTTTATTATTTATATTGATTTAAACTATGTTGATAAAAAGGCAAAGAATGTAATTTGTACATATTATTAGGGTAACATGTAATGTTTTGGCATATATATATATATATATATATATATATATATATATATATAAAATGTTTTAATTTGATTAAATCTTTCCTCAATCATTTATTATTTCACATGAAGAAATCTTTCAAAATCCTTTCTTTTATCCTTTGAAATGTATTATTCATGATTGCTAGCTATTGTCAATCTACTGTGGCATGGCACAGAAATTCTTTTCTAACTATATTCTACATATTCATTCTCACAGATAAATGTAATATATATATGTGTGTGTGTGTGTGTGTGTGTGTGTGTGTGTGTGTTTGTGTGTGTGTGTGTGTATCAACTGTTCAGGAGATCCCAGCCCCAATGGATACAACACAATTCCTACACTTAAGACTCAGGGAATATCAATATTAGGAAGAAACAGCAGAAAGTTGGTAAGAGAATGAGAAACAGAATACCTGCTACAACATAGTAGCTTCTATAGGGAAACTGAATGTATGAAATATCAACAATATGGCTAGTTAAACAAGATTAACACAATGATAAAAAATAATTAACATGCCAGTGTGGATGGGAGAAATCTCCCAAGGCCTCCCTCTTAAATGAACATCTACAGACAATTGTTAATGGTTGGTAAGAAAGAGAGATTCAGTTTATCAAGACCCAAGAAGTCAGCCATAT
>NW_021604562.1:2415651-2426929 GCF_004785775.1 Grammomys surdaster | reverse complement strand
TATATATATATATATATATATATATATACACACACACATACATAAAACAGTAATAACTATAGAAGACAATGTAAGAAATTTGAGAAGGAATGGGAAACACAGGAGGATATGGAGAATTTGGGGTAGAAATGGCTTAGTTATAGTAGCTATGTATGAAATTCTCAAAAATAATTTAAAACTCTAGTTTAAAATATCTGATTTTAGTTAATACATTACATTTTAAAATGTTTAAATATTGCTGCTTGGCTCAATTCAATACTGAATATAATGAATATAATGTTTGTAGTAGTGACAGCATTAATGCTTACAAACCTCAGTACTTTATAACATCTCAAAGCTAATCTTATAAGAAAATTTGAGTTGACAAGTTATATACTTAAGTTGTCAAATTAAAATATTCCAAAACCAAAAGGTCACATTCATTATTTTGTGTCCTTCATGGTTTCATATTACTTCTTAGGTATTGTTTTCATTTCTATGGAAAATAACAATGAGATTTTCATAGCTTGGGATGGCAGTAAGTACATATAATACCCTGTGTACTATAGACATTTTGACATCATCCTTCAATCCATGAATGTCAGCTTTTTTCATTTATATAGGCTTTTATATTTTTATATTTATGTTTTATAGTTTTCAGTATTTAAGATTTACATCTCTTTTTTTTACTCATTTTATAAATTTATTTTTTATAATTTCATACTTTTATATTACTTTTGATCATATCCTCCAGTATTTTTTACCTATCTCCCCTTCTCCTGAAGCCTATTTTTATTCTCATCAGTCCTTTTTTTACATTCATGTTTTTTGGGGGATCTACTGAATTTTATTAGGGTTGTTTGAATGAGTATGTGTGGAGGGTTATTTTCTTGAACAAAGGCAACTAACTTACAAGTGGCTACCCAACTGAAGAACGTGACACTTTCTCCCCTAGCAACCATTACATAGCTTCTCAGGGAAGGACAAAAGCCTCATGAGTGCCTCTCCCAACCATGACAGAGTGTTGATGACCTTGTAAAAGGAACCATATTTTATTAGGAGTGCATGGATACAACAGCAAAGTCATATTCTGGAGAAAGCTTTTCACAGCATTCCTGTCAATCTTCCCATGCTTAAATTTTTTCTGTCCTCTCTTCTGTAAAGACTTGGACAGGGTGTTGTAAATGTTCATTTAAGGACAGTGTCTACCTCTCTCTTATCATTTAAGAAGGTTTTAGGAATTAGACTTAAAAAATATTTATTTTACAGGATTTCATATGCTACTATTTACTAACACAACTCATTTTTAGGTGCTTACTTCCATCCCAAAATATTACTAACTTTATAAATTCTAACAGATTTTATTGATTTCTTTGCTGTATAAGGTCAGGTCAGCAAACAGAGATAATTCTAAGTCTTTCTTAGTTCTGTTTTTTCCCAATGCTCAACAACAGTTGACAGACCTTTAATATCCCCATCTTTATCTTAGTCAAACAACTATCAACATTTTAAGTATGACATTAGTTGCTGACTGCTCAACTGTGGCCTTTATTGTATAAGGATAAATTCCTTATCTGTGTTTTTTTTCTACTACTTTTGTAATGAGGTTGGAATTTTTGTCAAATGCTTTTCCTGAATCTATTGAGATAATCACTTGATTTTATCCTTCATTTTTTTAATGACACACTATATTGACTGGTTGGTATATGTCAAACTCTCTCAATACTGCTAAGCTAAATCTCAATTGATCATGGTGCAAAATTCTTTTAATGTGTTCTTGACATTGCTAAAGAATTTTGAAGATATTTTCATGGGGTTTACTTGCCTGTAATTTTCTTTTTGTGTAATATCATCATCTGGCTTGGGTACCAAGATAAAGATATCTCAAAATGAGTTTGGAAGAGTTCCCTCAGATCAAGTATTTAGAATAGACTCAGAAAAAATGACTTTACATTTTCTTTTCGGTATAATTCACAAGTAAAGACATCTGGTAGGAATTTTAGCTAAGGGATGTTGTTTACTAATTAAATGTTATTACTCATTTTTCTTGATTTTTTGGTTCATATTTGTTGATGTTGTTGTTGTTAACTTAGTCTTGTTTGGTTGAGTATGAGTAGAAATTTACCCATTTTGGTGGTGTTCCAATTTGATTGCATATTTTTCTCATTGTCATACAAGTAGTCCATTATATTCCATCCTCTTTTCTGCTCTTGTTAATTTCAGTCCTGTCTTTTTCCTAGCCCATTTTTCAATAATTTGTATATTTGCCAAGATTGTTTCAATTACAGCTACTATTTTTTTATTTTATTGATTTTTTTCTTTTGATTTTCTTGCCACTTTATCATTTACTTCTGTACTAATATCCATTATTTTCTTTGTTATGTTAACTTTGGAGTACATTTTCTTCTTTTTCTAGTTTCTTCATAGATAAAGTTGGTTGTTTAATTAAGGTAGTTTCTTTTTGATGTTGTCATTTGTTAATAAAATTTATTTTTAATACTGTCTTTGCTCTATCTCATAAACACTGAAATGTTGTCTATTAATTTGGCTCAGGGTATAGGTTCATTTTATGTTTTGACCAATAGATGTTTAAAATGAGGTAAAAGTTCAAAATCTTTATATTTGAGGAATTTTGTTTCTCTATAGGACCCTATGAATCCCCATTAGTTGATTCTATAGGTTTCCCTGTGGTGTCCTTGACTTCACTGGCTTCTACAATCCTTCCTCCCCCACTTTTTCAGGATTCCCTAAACTCCACTTAATACTTGTCTGTGGGTCTCTGTATCTGTACCATCAGCTACTGGGGGAAACCTCTCAGATGACAGTTATGCTAGGCTTCTGTCTGAAAGTATAGCAGAATCTGATTAACAGTATCAGGAGTGGGATCTTTCTCATGGCATGGTTCTCAAGTTGAACCATTTCATTGGTTGGCCATTCCCTCAGTTTCTGCTCTGTTTTTATCCCTGCACATTTTATAGGCAGAGATAAATTGTGAGTCAAAGCTTCAGTGGCTGACTTAGTGTCTCAATCTCTCCATTGGAAGTTCTGCCTTGTTACAGGAAATAGCCATTTCAGGTTCTGTTTTTCTCTCATCGTTAGAAGTCTTAGCTAGGTTTACCATCATAAATTCCTGGGAGTTTCCATAGTCCTAGGTTTCTAGCTCATCTCAGAGATGCTGTCCCTACCCTACCAATTCCAGTTCTCTCTCCTAGTGCTCTCCCCCTCAGTCCTCCCTGGATTTGTTCCCTCCTGTTCCCCTCCCCACACAGTTTCCTTCCTCCATCCACACCTGATGTCTATTCTATTTCTATTCTACTTCCCCTCCTCAGTGACATTCAAGAGTCTCACTTGTGTCACACTTGTAACTTAGTTTCTTTGGGTCTATGGATTGTAGCATGGTTATCCTTTCTTCATGGCTAATATTCACTTATATATGAGGACACACCATGTTTGTCTTTCTGTGTCTGATTTACTTCACTCAGAATAATCTTTTCTAGTTCCATCCATTTGCCTAGAAATTTCATTATGTCATTTTTTTAATACCTGAGTAATATTCTATTGTGTAAATATACTATATTTTCTTTATCCATTCTTTGATTGATGGACATGTAGGTTGTTTCTAGTTTCTGGCTATTATGAATAAAGCTGCGACAAACAAATTTGAAAAAGTGTCTTTGTGGTATAGTGAAACTATTCCCAGGAGTGGTATAACTGGGTCTTGAGATAGAACTATTCTTAATTTTCTGAGAAACTGCCAAATTGTTTCTCAACATGGTTGTACACCTTTGCAATCCCACAGCACTGAAGGAATCAAGCCCCTTTGCTCTACAACCTGGCCTATCTCATGTTATTTCAATCATCTTAAACTTGTGATCTATTCTGGAGAATGTTTTATTATAATTAAGTAGAATATAGGTTCCATTTTTGTTTGTTATAGGGGTCTTCAGTATTGTTCAAATCTGTCATTTTCCTATTGGTAGTCTTGACTAGATATATTTTTGTTGAGGAAAGTATACATTTATTCATCTACATTTGTGTGTGTGTGTGTGTGTGTGTGTGTGTGTACTTTCCTATGTGTTCATACATAAGTGGAGGGCAGAGATCAAAATCAGGTATGAAGTTGCATTACTTTCTACCTTATGTTTGATACAGGATCTTTCAGTAAACTTGGAATTCACAATTTTGGCTAGAGTGATGACTATTGTGTACAAAATTAAATTAATGGCAAATACATAGAGAAGCTAGTTACCATAAATGATCTGTATTCATATTGGCATATTTTCCTTCACAGCAGAAGTATAATTATTAACATTTCTGGGAGGTTTTCAAACATTTTCTGTGGCTATACAAGGCATGGCTGGTCTCATTCTCTCTTAGGAGAAATGTCTCAAGTTTGTGTTTGTATGCATCCTCTAAACTTTTAGTCCAACGCAGGCCACTGTAAACCTTTTAGTGTTTTTGTCCAGAGAATCACACTAAAAGTCAGCCATGCTTTGAACAAATTCTATGTATCTTCCTTAGAAGCATCAAGGTGGTATATCTTCATTCAGTCTTGCTGAGAGTCACTAATTCTTTTATCTGAGATACTTTCTAGACTGTTGGATGAAAACTCTAAAAGAGGAATCTTAGAGAGGGCATAAAGGTTATCACCCTATATGTTATTGTTGTCACTTGTTGTCAGTGTTACAAAATTTGTGGATACCAAAATTTATCCAATGATTAAACATCTGTAGTGCAGTTATATTTCTTAGAACAAGACTATCTCATAGTTCATCAGTCTGAAAAAGCATTTCTTGAGTACTACAATAAAGTGATGTGGGTTTTCCACCCATGTCTCAGTTCCCAAAATAATGACTCAGATTTATTATTTATGAGTAAACGCATAGGCCACATGCTTTGACTTGTTCCCTGATTAACTTGTAACTTAATTAACTCGTTTATTCTAGTCTATGAGTGCCATATGGCTGGTTACCTTTTCTCAGTTTCATGAATCAGAGTTCAGGAAGAAATTGCTTTCTGAATCTGACTCTATCCCAGGGTTAATTTTTTGCTACTGGAAACCCACTTCCTATTTCCTGTATCAGTTAGTAGGCCTTTTACTGGTAGGTAATTGATGTCTCCAAATAGTATACGAGATATTCTCACGAGATATTCTTTCTATAGCACTAGACATGATGTAAATGTATTCCAACAAAAATTTTCATTTTGCTTCACTTCAAAATTGAATTCATGGATCAGCAGGAAAAATATTTTACTTAAATCCAGGATATAATTAATGGAGCAAGAAAATGACAATGTATTGGTCATTTTCAATCCATGTAATGAAATGATTAAGAGAATGAACTGATGCAATAAAAAAGAGATTACATCTAGATGTGTTTGCTTATGGTTAAAATGGTAAGGTTATGAACACTGACAACTTGTCTTAAGGTTGTTATTTCTGTGATGAAATACCACGACCCAAAGAAACTTGGGAGGAAAGGGCTTATATCACTTTATAACTTGTAGTCCATCATCTAGGGAAGTCAGGACAGGAACTCAAGTCAGGAGCTTAGATGTAGGAGCTGATGCAGACCTAATAGAAGAATGCTGCTTACTTTCCTGCCCAGCCTGCTTTCTAATATCATCAAGGACTACCCACACAGGGGTGGCATACCCTTCAGTTATCTGGGCCTTCTCAAATGAATAATCAGTCAAGAAAATGTTCCCACAGGCATATTCATATGCCAATCTGGTAGGGGCATTTTTTCAATTGAAGTTTCTTCTTTGAAAATGACTCTCAATTGTATCAACTTGAGATAAAAGCACAAGAAGTATATAATAGGGTTTGCAGCTGAGCAAGAGACAGACTGACTAGACAAAAAGAGGTCTTGGGCTTTGGGGAAAATATCCAAGTTTACCTATGTAGGCTCTGGCTAACTCTAATGAAGTATTCCCCACTTTCCAGCCTCAACCCTAGACTACGTGTGAAACACCCTTAAACTGTGATATTCATGTGTGTGTGTGTGTGTATGAATATATATATACATATATATATGTATGTATATATATGTGTGTATATATACATATATGTGTGTGTGTATATATATATATATATATATATATATATATATGAATATTCGTATAAACTCTGATGTAACTGAAACAGTTGAACTGTGGGCTAGGACTGCTTCTAAGAAAGCTTCTGCCTATTCTTGGAAAGAGAACACCCCAGATCTCTCTAGAGGTGGACAAAGGGAAGAGAAAAGATAACAAGGATTCACAAGTCCAGATATTAGAGGCAGCCCTTTGCTATATTATTGGTTACCCCAGTCCACTCTCTACTATGGAAGATACACTTATTTTGTGCTTTTGCTTTCTCCCTTGCTGAAATCAACCTTAACTGCTTGTGTCTGTACTGTGCCCCTGCATGAATTATTCCTCTGCAGAAGCACAAGTGCCAAGACCATTGCTGCAGTTAGGATCAAAGAAAATATAGGAGGCAGCATCCATAATATTATTCAGGGCAAAATCAGCATTTCCTTGATGCTTATGATAAAATAGAATGAGCTATATGACAGTAACAATGTCTAGCTCTCATTTGCTTGTGACAGCTTATTTTCTTTTCACACATACACAATCCATGATAGGTCCAAGTGACTCTTCATGGCTGTTGTTTTCCATGTGATGGCTAATTATCAGACTTCCACACAAACACTTCATGCCATAGTCTCCTTAGCAGAAGAAAGGGCTGGGTAGATACTTAACAACTAAATAAATTCATGCTGAAGATACACATGTCACACACAAATTCAGGTATTATTGTCTAAAGTAAGCAAACCAGGGATGCCTAACTTTAAGGAAAAGTTGTATCTATTCATAGGTTCAAAACTAGATTATGATGAGAAGCAGTGATTATGACAGCACTGTCCATCTTTGTGACAACATAAGTGACCACTTAATAAACATTCCCAGAAAGATTTGGAGCTGGTTCATCTTTAGATGTGGCCAGAAATTATAAGCCTTTATGATTACACAGCTTGTCCAGTCATCAGTTTGGTTTTAGGGATCATGTATGCTGAATATCAAAGTTAATTATCACATCATTTGGTTTATACACATTTTTAAAGGCTAAACACAACCATATTTCTTCGAACAAAATTTCCCAACATCTTTAGTCTATACAATCTTTCCTATTTTTATAATATTTACCCTTTTATATGTTTTTGATGTAGATAATAATTTAATAACAATTATAAATTAACCTTTGCTTATATTTATATATGCTTATATATCTCCTTATATTTAAAATGAGAAAATACAAGTTTCATATTCACTCTCATACTTTCTAGGCATCAAGTCTTCCTAAAATTATCTTCCATTAATGGTATAAACTATCTTGTTAGGTTGTTCTAAAAAATGTTTGACATGTACAGCTTTCATATTGTGTGTGTGTGTGTGGTGTGTAGGGGTGTTGGGTGTGTGGCTATAGTATGTTATATGTATGTAGTGTGTATTGTATGTACTTTTTATATTTGAGACAGAGCCTCTCATTTAACCTGAAGTACATCAAATAGGTTGGCCTGCCTGATCCATGTGCTTCAGGGCTCTACCTGTCTATCCAATGCAGCTGTTATGGAGGTGCACATGTTTCTATTCCTGGCTTTTAAAAATATCAGACTGTCGCGTCCACCCTCGACTAAATTCCACCCGAAAGTATACATTTTTCGACTCGCCGTTCCTTTCACTTTCAGTTCACTTGCAGACGGACTCTGCCAACTTTCACTTTCAGTTCACTAGACCACGAACTTGCCTACTCTCTCTTTTTCTACAGTGAAGAGCGAAATGGCCGCATTCTGCGGACTTTATTGTCCCAACTTACCTCGGGAACTTTATAGTCTCTAAACCGAGAACCTTTCTACTCTGTCCGAAAAACCCGGAACTTTATCGGCTACTTTCACTTTAGTGCTTTATCGTCTCTTCTGAGAACCTAACTTGTCCCAACCTACCTTGGGAACTTACCAGTGCACTGCCCTGACTGCAGGAGTTCTGAGCCTCTTCAGATGAGTGTCCCCGTACGAGCCACCAGTTGTCACGTCCACCCTCAACCAGCAAGGAAGACGCAACGCACGAGCTCTTCTGAGCAGTTTATTCAGAACCCTTGAACAATCTTCTGACCCCGGGGCCCACACCACACGGCCTTAAATACTTTTACACCAGCCAACCTCTAAAAGCCACGTCTGCAAAGCGGATAGGCCACTCGTATGTGGAAGCAACCGGATGCGCCAAGTTTAGCCAAATAAGGACTTGTCTACCATGGAGAGCACTCGCTTTCTACCACAGAGAGCGCTCGCTCTTGGGCTAGCGGAAGGCGGAAACTGGTGCCATCTCAGGACGCAGCACATCGCAGCTCTCCACACCAGACAGCTTTTAGTTCTTGAAAATTACATACATACACCCAATATATCTTAGTAATATCCACCTGTCTCTTTATCTCACCTATTCTACTGAAACCTCACTACATGTCCCACATCTCCTTCTCACGTTCATGTCCTCTTTTTGAACATAAATAACCCACTGAGTCCAGTTAGTGCTGCCCATGTGAGGATAGACTCCCTTGGTGGCATGGGCAACTGACCTACCAATGGCCAGACATCTCCCAAAAGTGGTTATCCCTCTCTCATCAGCCACCAACTCAAAACAATTCCTAATCTAGGGCTGGATTTTCATGGACCATTTCCTACCTCCATGGTTGAACTTTTAGCTGAGTTGATCATGCATGTCTGACTATTTTTACATAGTGCTGAGGATCCAAACGCAGGTCATCATACCCATGAAACAAGCACTTTACCAACTAAGGCATTTCTTTAGTCTAGGCATAAAGATTTCTTGATTTACTAGTAGTTGTGAGACAAAAGCTTCTTATCCAAATTCTGTGAACACATATTGAAAGGATTTCCACGGCGCAGCTTGGGGCAGATCACAGCAGGCCAAGATGGTTCCACGAGGGGAGGTTTATTAAGAGAGTGGGAGAGCAAGAGGAGAGAGAGAGAGAAGTAGAGAGGAGTAGAGGCCGGCCATGACCACGTGGAGAGAGGGAGAAGAGAAGGGGAGAGGGGAGAGGATAACCTGCAGGTGCTCAGGGTTGAGGAGTAAGAGAGAGAGGAGGGGCCAAGCAGCCCCTTTTATAGTGGGCAGGGTTACCTGCCTGTTGCCAGGTAACTGTGGGGCGGAGCATACCTGGCTGTTGCCAGGTGACTCTGGAGGTGGAGTTTAACAGATTGCTAACATTCCCACGTTTTGGTTTAATTAAAAAGAAAAATTAGAAAGAGGTGATGGTGAAGCAGGAATAGGGTCGTTGTGAAATCTGGCTACTTCCTGCTGGCATGGGGGGCGACGTGTCTCTAGGGGGAACCTAGAAGAATGGATATGGGGGATGTTTGTCCCGTCTTAGAAGAGCTGGCTGTTTTCTGATGTCCAGGGTCAGGTCCAGTAGAAGCAGCTGTCTGTGTGTGTGGCAGGAGATGGAGCATCTGAAGGTTGCTTCTCTGGAGCTGTACTGGATGCACCTGGACTTGACAAGATGTAGGAAATAAGATTAAGAACACTTGGAGAAAGAATTTTTTTTAAGATGTATATTTGAAACCCAGAGGGATCCCACCCTTTATTATAGGTAGTAAGTAGGAATTTTAGGCAGATGTACTTATCTGGATGGTATCCATGAGAGGTAGAAATGAGTGGGTTTCCTGTAGCTTATAAGTTTACAAAGGAGATAACAGCTTGAGTTAACAACACAAGTAGTCTTTCAACTGAGTTTAGGTAATGAGGTAACAGATAATGTCTTTGAAAACTTAGCTGTCAATGTAGTCAGAAGTATGGTAAAGAGTAAACAATCTACCAGTTATATATTATTTTTTAAAAAATGACAGAGTCCACTAGCCAACAGTTCCCATGGTTTCCATAGTCTCTTGGGTGAAGTCAGTCTTGCTTCCAAGCGTAGAAGCCACAGGGCTTTTTTCTGTGGAATGGGTACGCATGATATGAGAAATGACTTACCTTTATTTAGCCAAGTCATTTGACTCAGGGCGTCCCGTTGTGTTTGTCCACATACAATCTAGGCTGTATGTTCTAGGATTCAGGTGTCCAGGTCTTCTGAAACCATCTTGGGCTAACTGTTAGAGGCTTTGGGCATTCTGTCAGCCATAAACTTAAAATATATAATTAGCAGACTTCTGACAAGATTGAGAGCCATAAGGATTGGTTGTAACTGAATAGAATAGCAGTAGTAAAAATCTATCAAGACATGTTAGAAAAGAGTCTTAAGTAACTTTGGCGGGTTGCATGAGAAGAGAAAAGCACATTTTTGTATTAGCAAAGAAGCATTTTTGTTAAGAAAGCTGGATGGTAGGGCTGTCACAGGTTGGAGCTGTGAGTCACAGTTGCTGCAGCCAGGTCAGGTCTGTGGGGCCGGCAGCATAGCTGTAGGGCGGGTCTTCCTGCTGGCAGCCGGAAGTCGCTGCTCAGTGACTGTGGTGGCTGCATTTAGGAAAAGTAAGCATGTCCTGAATCACCACAACCTTAGTTGTTTTTGTAGCGGCGCCAGGCGGCAGTATGTAAGGGGACAACCCAGAGCAGAGCTAAGAACCATAGAGGGAAGGGACCAGGCGAACCGGCTGACCGATCGCAGAGGAGGCGAGGGGAGCTAGCTGGGCCCTGGACCCGCTAGCTTTCCAGGCAAGGCACTGGAACCTCAGTTCCAGTCGACCCGCAAATGACGAAGGAGGAGGAAAGGGAAAAGGGGCGCGAGAGACTGGCCCTTGGAAGAGACACCTGGGGACTATGATTGGAGCTGGTGCTCCTGAGACAGAGAGAACAGTCTGTCCAGGCCTGGCCTGGGGTACTCAGCAGCGAGAAACTGTCTCGAGAGGAAAAAGGGGAAATGTCTCATCCAAGGGAAGCCATCCTAGAGAGGTTCAGGGAAGGACAGGGTTCACTCTAGCTCAAGGAATCTCCCCTGGGACCATGTGGAGGGTTACTCTGGCCAGTGGGGGATGGGGAAGCTTACCAGTTCTAGGCTAGTGTGTGTGGAACCTGCAGACATTGCTAGAGTCACAGTAATTCCCCCATTTTGATTTAATTAAAAAGAAAAATTAGAAAGAGGTGTGGGGAGCAGGCAGAGTACATAGAAGGGGAGTAACGGAGGTAAATAAATGAACGGACATAGGGGATTTCCTTCCATTTACCGGACTGCTGGCAATATGTATTAAGACACCGTAAAATAATGGAGTCTAGAGTGCCATTACGTGGCCACGTGGTCATC
>NW_021604562.1:2347003-2415551 GCF_004785775.1 Grammomys surdaster | reverse complement strand
GCCGGTATGGACGAAGACGATGAACCCATTGAGTGAGTTACCAAATTTAGCTTAGCGTCCTAAACTAATCTTTGGCAACAGAAATCAGGCACTGCTTATAATAATCGGGCCGTCGCGCGATTAAATAAGGGCCTCGACTGGGCTAACCCACCAGAAGTTAGCCAGTCAGGAGATAGCTCGGCTGGTACCAGCTTTTTGTGGAGCTGCAAGAGCTGAGGAGGGGTTACGAGCTATTCCGAGAGGGGAAATCACTCAATCAGCTCAAGGTCCAAGTTGAATAGCAGTTGTGGTTCGGCTAGAGGCCAGACACATGTGTTGGGGCAAAAACCAGCCCTGTGGTCCAGGAAGCAGTGGCCAGACGCAAACCAGGAGTCCAGGGCCCCTCACATGAACCAGAAGCTCTCTATGGATTAAAAGCCGGTGTGTGCATGAAATTGTGCAGTCCGGTACTTGGAAGGTGGAACCGAACCAGGGACCTGTGTGTCTGTCTGGGTATCTAGGCCACACGGCAGAGCACCAACTGGGGGAGGGGTGGGCCGAAACGGCACAGCTCACGTGGTGGAAGTTCGGTGAGTCTCAGCAGACACAGTGAAAACGTCGGGCTGCGCAGGGGTGTAGCAGTCACGGGCTGGTGGAGCTGAGGCTGAAGTGGCGGTATGGCTGCAGCGGCGGGAATGGCGGACCACATGGGCCTCGGAGCAGCAGCAGATGAAGTCTGAGTGGTCATTGTGTCCATCTTGTACGGTCGCAGCAGCTGAGGTCCCCGAAGTCTTCGTATCCGAGTCACGGCACCAATGAAAGGATTTCCACGGCGCAGCTTGGGGCAGATCACAGCAGGCCAAGATGGTTCCACGAGGGGAGGTTTATTAAGAGAGTGGGAGAGCAAGAGGAGAGAGAGAGAGAAGTAGAGAGGAGTAGAGGCCGGCCATGACCACGTGGAGAGAGGGAGAAGAGAAGGGGAGAGGGGAGAGGAGAACCTGCAGGTGCTCAGGGTTGAGGAGTAAGAGAGAGAGGAGGGGCCAAGCAGCCCCTTTTATAGTGGGCAGGGTTACCTGCCTGTTGCCAGGTAACTGTGGGGCGGAGCATACCTGGCTGTTGCCAGGTGACTCTGGAGGTGGAGTTTAACAGATTGCTAACACATATTCTATGCCCACAAATGATTTATTTCTGCAAGCTCTAATAATTCCTTACTTTTTCCCTCCAGTCCTCTAGAAGGTCTCAAGTTAATGATGAGAGTTAATAATCTCAAAGGCAGACCTGTGACAAAACTGATTGAAAATTTAAAGAGAAAATACTTACATTCTTCAAATGGGATGGTTTTAAGGCACAAATCAGAGAGCTCTAGAGGTTCACACTTGCACATCTGGGTTATTCAATGAAGATTTTTAACATTCACTGTATTGTCTTTTTATCTTCTTCTCTTTTAAGTCTATGGTCTCCTATATGTTAATACAAACATCAATACTCAGAGTGTCATCACTCAATTCCTCATGTCAGGGTCTGACACCAAGGAGACAATCAAGCCTAAGAGTGACTTTAGCTTAAGGAAGTTTTGTGTGTGTGTGTGTGTGTATGGTTTTTCGAGACAGGGTTTCTCTGTGTAGCCCTGGCTGTCCTAGAACTCACTCTGTAGATCAGGCTGGCCTCAAACTCAGAAATCCACTTGAGGAAGTTTCAAATATATGAAACTTCTAGTGTTTCTTCCTCAAGACTGTAATACTCAGCACCAGATAATCATAGTGGCTCACTCACTGTGACTCAACATTGCTGGGTTCGATGGTATGTGAAGCTGCATCATTTGGGCCTTTGTTCTGTGTCTAAAACCACAACATATATGACATTTTCAGTGTTTTCTGGACTGGAATTAGAGATCACCAGAAGAAAACCTATCACATATTATCACTTAGTAGATGAAGAAAGCATAAACCCACAAGGCAGTTTTGTTTCCTGGAGATTTTTAGAATCAGAAAAGACTCTCCTTCAAGTTCACATAATTAAAAAAATAGAATACCACAATACATTCTGCTTATCCTGCCCCACAAGGCCTATATAAAATGTTTGAACTCAGAGATTTACCTGCTCCAAAAATAAATGCCCAGAAACCTTAATAGTGGTATATCAAAATGCCTTTTGTTCTCCAGTCAAGTCTTAAACCAAAAGGATATTTTGACTTGGGGGTAGAAGGATATTAAATGTGTTCAGCCTTTTATGTCCAATTGAAAAAATAAACAGAATCACCATGGAATATTCTTGACAATGACTAAAATCTCTGATCCAGCTTTTTCTTCTTCTTCTTCTTCTTCTTCTTCTTCTGCTTCTGCTTCTACTTCTGCTTCTGCTTCTGCTTCTGCTTCCTCTTCTCTTTCTTCTTCTGCCTCTGTCTCTGTCTCTGTCTCTGTCTCTGACTATCTCTCTCTCTCTCTCTCTCAATTTCTCTGTCAACAAACATCCACAGATATCCACACTTCTTTCTAAAGAATAAATACCAAAATTCTAACAAAGCAGAATAATTTCTTTCCTAAAACTGTGTTAACAAACAAAATAGTAAAGAAGATGTAGGGAATTACAGTGAAAGATATGATTGTACAGTGTTTCACAGCACTTCAATATAGGAAGCCAAACACACACGCCTCCCTAGAATCTTGGCATAACTTTCTGTCCTTAACATCTCTAATTAGGAAAATCACTGCTACATAGATGGAGGAATTCACCTTGCCAGGAAGCATTTTATAAAAAGTTCTAAACTCATCACAAACTATTCAACTACTTGCTGCAGCAGGAAAATCTGCAACAGTCTTCTTTCATTCATTTCCTTCTCCCTATTCTCAATTTTCATTCATAAAATGATAGCTAATGAATATTTTCTATGTATATGGCATTGTGAAGAATGAAAAAGTGAAGAAATTATAAACTTTGCTTCAACTTATACTTTTCAATATGTAAAATAAATGAGTAAGAACTTACTCACAAAATGCATCATATCAGACGTCAGAATAAGGCAAGGCAAATGTCTAGTGGCTTTAGTTTAGAATGGAGTTTGGAAATAGATGAAAAGTACAAAGTTTCTTGGTAAATATGTCTGACTTTATTTTTTAAAAAGGAGAGACAATTATTGTTAGGAAAACTCTATGGAGAAAAGACTAAGATGGTAAACTAAAAGTCAACTAATTTATTATGGGAGGTTGCTTCTGATAAAAAGTAGACTAGACTTAGAATCATTTTATATAAATAAGAAATTGATGCTTATAGTTAATTCCAATTTACAATACATTTAGACAACAATTTTCATAAATTATGTCTATTTTCTAACTAATATCTCTGGATAATTGTTTGTCTTTGTTTTTATCCAATTTTCAAGGCCTAACAAATTCAGCTATCTCCAGAAAGCCTTCATTGGTTTTATATTTCCCACATTTAATAGGTAGATGAGCACAAGTCTAGTTCTGTGTAGTGGGAGATGAAATGAGAGCAGATATCAAAGTTGTTGCATAGAGGAGGCTCTGGGATTGCAAATTTTCTCTTGTAGTTCTGCTCATTTGACCTGAAATTGCTTATACAGGTGTACATAAGTGGTTAACCCAATACAAGACAGCTATTACAGCCAAGAACATAATACTTTTGTATCTATTACTGCTATCTAAAACATAATTAAAAATTACTGCCATTTTTCTAAATGACAGGAATTTGTAGACAATATTTATTTTCTATAAAAATTAAAGAGTGAAGTTGTAATTGAATGTAGGACATATAATTTGTGAAACCACAGTAGTATTTAGGTTTATGCTTATTTTCAATGGATATGTGATTTAAGTAACATTTTCCATTTCATTTCCATAACCATTTGGCTACCTCTTGTGTGTAAGTTGTTATTGTTCAGATTAGAAACATCGAAATAACCACGCCATTTGTCCTCCTAGGAACTAACAACCTAATACTGGAGCCATCTCCAGTATTAGGATGGCATTAGTCTTTCTACAAGTAACTAAAAGAAGACGAATTCTAATGGGAAGAATAAAGCTTTGAGTATCAATCTTTGAATGTCAGTGTGGATTTAAGGTGTAGCTACTGGTGCTTATCCATCCTTTGTTTAATCTAGTTTGGAGAGAGAGAAGGAATATAAAACTTCCAATGGTGGTTATGGAAAAGAAATGCAAACAAGGAGAAGCCACTCTTTGATCAAAATCCTGACAGGAAAGTGTGACCAGCTGTGTGAAAGACGGCCAAAAGAGAGGCATCAAAGTGATTTAAGAATAAAAGTTCATGGAGATAAGATTTTCCTGGCATTAACTTAACTCAAAGAACCTGTCTTGGTCCAAGCCCAACACCAAATCTGAGCCTAACAGGGGAAGTTTATCAACTGCAAGACATCTCATCACAGCAGTTAGATAAGCTAAAGTGACCGTTTTAGTGTCTTGAAACTCAAAGGTCCAGGGGCATATCTTGCACATTTTCAAGTACATACAATGCTGACTGGACCAGGGTTTGTAAACAAAACAACAGAATACAATAACCCAATTACCAAAAGACCTTCAGCTGTTCCTTGGAAGGGGGAAGGGGCATAGACAGAGAGCACACATGAAAAAGAAAGGGAAATAACTGATAATTAGGCATTACAAAATGTCTGGCAAAACCCCAGTTCATGTCCTTGGCCAGCCTATCCCCTGGAGACAGGAAATCAATTTTAAATACTCCTTGTACACCAACTCCTGAAAGCTCACTACCAACTTCTGAGTTTGTTCTTTCACCTAAAGTAGCTAAATTTTGGACAGCCTTCACATCCACAAAGAGTCAAAGCACAGACACTGCAAAAGAGTTTCACAGTGTGCCACTGGGGCTCTTTAATTTGGTTATTTACATGAAACAATCATTTTTATCTAAAAGTTAGTGATCTGGTCTACAGTAAATAAACAATGGAAAACAATGAAGGATAAAGAAAAGTCTGATTGGAAACAGACTTCATATCTGGTAACTCCGTAAACTTTACCTTGCAAATTTAGGTTCTTCCTATAAGAAACTCGTTGACTGTAGCAGAGTGGATGGAGGAGCCAGGTCTTCTATGGTGGAACTCTGACATTGGGCACTCTAAATCTTTAAATAACCATCTTGTTGAGTTTTGCAATTAGACTTTAAATGATTACATATGTACATTCATGTATGTATGTGAATTAGCTCTTATAGAACACAAGTGTAAAAGTGCTAGTAGGTGTTTGGAACATAATAGCAAATGAAATAAAAGGCAAGACAACTCCCTGAGATCAATTTGGCTTCAATTTCCTCAATTCCTGATGCCAAACTTGAGCTTAAATGGCCCATATGCATTCCAAGCTTATTTTTTTGTAATGAAACTGCTAAGCAGATGGTCTCAAACAGAGTAATATTCATAACCTTTCACTTGGCTGTTATCTGCTAAAAACACTGACTGTTGCTATGGTGGATGGGTCATACAGTCATCTGGCATCATCTTCTCAGTATTCACATTTGATATATAAAAAAAGAAAGCTTCCCTCATCATTCACAACAATAACAACAAAAACAAACAACAATTTTCTATTTATCTTCTCCACAAATCAATTTGTTTTTCTGCATCCCAAAACACAGACTGCAATACAAAAAGAGACGACATTATCTGTTAAAGGTGAAATGGTATGGAAATAAAATTTACTTGTATATCTCTTGCCCCAGCTTGACTGATAGTACCTCTTTCCATTCTTTAAATGATTCCAGTTTGAACTAAATAATATGGTTACAGGACATAAAGTGATTCCTTGGGTCAGCTATTTGTCTGAGGCTTTTAATACAATCAATATGTGGACTTCTGTTGGTGTATCCACCACTAGATATTTTCAAGGCCATGTAATGTCAAATGAAAGTGAGTAGTGATTTTTAACTATATGAAACTGCATTCAATATCTGTGGGGCATCTCTAAAGCTTGAAACTTGTCCATTACATTACATGATTATTATTTTTCTGAATCTCATTAGGCATGCTTTGCATATGACTTTGGAAGCCTGGGTGTGTTCTAAAGTACCTGTATCTCACTATATCCCACCATAACTGTTTATAAGCACCCTTCACGCATTACTGTTGAAAACTGAAATAAATTTTCCTTTCCCAGCTCTGCCAGGTGTTTTAAAGGTTATTTTGGAGCTTTACGTGTCTCCACAGTTCAACGGACCTGATGAACTGGGGTGTAGAAAAGCACCCTACCGATAAACCCCGTGCACCTGAGGTTGAAATGAGGGACATGCTGTTAGTGAATGGGTTATAGGCTGGCATTCAAATCTACTTATAGGGCCATCCTGTGCATAAGGAGGCACTGTCCACACATTTTCCTCTTAACTGCCCTTGCACTCCTCAGGGCATGGGTGATATACATTTGCTTTAATTACCTTGATAGCTTCAGAGTATTTCTCTTAAATGGCTAGCAGTTAACTCCTGGGCACATAAAAGATCCTCTCAAGCATCTCCTGGAGACACTAAACTGCTCTGGAAGTAGGAAACAATAAGATCAAAGAGGACTCAAGTGCCTGCCTGGAATGGAGGAAGGAAAACAATTAAAGCTAGGAGTCTTCTCTAAAGTCATTGCCATCAGAATGTGATTCCAAAACCCAGTGTTTTTCCGGATTCCAATTCCTTACGTTTGAGAGGACACAAAAGATTTTCGGATGATTCTAACATAGTCATCTCAGAACCCCTCCTAAAGGTGAGTCAATACTGGTTGAGTTTTAATTCAGAAAATTTAGGGAAAGAAGAAAGTGGCCTGAGTTCACATCAAGGGAAGCTAAACTACCTGAAAATGCAGCAATCCTTGACCCTACTGGAGAATAAGCAGCCTAAGCAATGGTAGTCCAAATTTGGCCGACAAAACAACCAAAGGAAGCTGGCAAACGCTTCACACAGCACATTAAATATCTATAAAGGACTACACTGGGAGAGATTAATGTCCTACTCTAATCTCACCACCTGCAGTGTAGCAGTAAAGGCAGCAATCACAAAGACCAAGCACAGTGCACAGTACTCGGCACACAGCCCACAGTCAGTAATCGATAGACTAGTGTGTAGAATTCATACAGGGAAAGGGCATCAAGAGACACCTGGGGGCAGGGAGAGGCTATGATTTAGGCTTTATGACTACAAAAGTCTCCAAATTTGAATGGGCCCACCAGGAAAGAACAGGAAATAAGTGTAGCACTGGTACACATTCCTATTATGTTCGTTTTAAAGGCTGTTATTTTTGGAAATTGCATTGATTTTTTTTCCACATTTGCTGGCACTTCACTCAAATCCTTTACTTCCTTTCTCTTACCTACTTATTACACACACAGTGCAAGTGGGCACAATACATTTCATAAGTCAAGTATTTTTCTCACATACAAAGCTGCATTGGCACTGACACCACAGAGATGAAACAAGTTCCACTAAATGCCCTCCATAAGAAAGAAAGTTGTTCAGCTTGAAGGTGCACACTGGAAAAACAATCTTTTACAGAGAATCTCTGAAGAACAATGAAGTACATGGACACCATAAAACTGGGAAAGCAAGGTTACAGGAAACAAAACTGATGGGTATATTATCTGAAATTAAGAAGATCTGATTTTCAGTCCAGACCTAACCATGTTGAAGTATGATAAAGACACAGGCTGTCTAAGTTTTCAAATCTATAAATTAATAATGGGCCTGGAAAGATATCTTAGTAGCTAACAAAGTGTGTTGCTCTTGCAAACAGTGATCCAGCATCCATATCATGCTGTTCACAACTGCTTGTAACTCCTATTCCAGAAGAACCAACACCCTCTTCTGTTTTCCATAAGCACTTGCACATGTATGGTGCACAAGCATATATTCATGCACATATACATACACATAAATTTCTAAAACGCAGGTGGCAATAACACTTTTACTTGTTTACTGAGGTTTGATGAAAATAGCTTTTTTGTGACCAAACACAAAACTTTGTCACCAGGTACAATGAAATGAGTCACGGTGCTAGCTACCAAGCTTGACAATGCAAGTTTGACTCAGTCCTGGAATCCACATGATAGCAGGCATTACATTTAAAAAAAAAAAAGTTCATAACTATATTCACCAGTTCACAATTTGTAGCAATGTGAGAAGACCGTGTTTGCAAAGATAAAGAGAAAAGCCTAACCTCTATCGTGTCCACGTTGCCTTGGTAATAGAGGAAAATGGCTGAGGAATTCTGTATGGATGCTAATTATATATAAATATCTCGTGAGGGTTTTTTTGGTATTATTTTTATTATTATTGCCAGCTGCCAGAAGCTCTGATTGCTACTTCCTTCCATTCTTCCCAGGTGTTGCCTCTTCACTTTTCTAGCACCAATGATAAGACTGGGCTTCCTAGAATGTAGAATCATTTTCTCCGTATCCTGTATCCACAGACTTTTGCCAAAATATAAAAACTAACTCAAATCAAGTTAGATCAATGTAATTACCATCAGTAACTGTCATAACTAGTAAGTGAGAAGGTGACAACTTTTTGTTTCTACATTGAATTTACTTAAAACCTATGAGTTCATATGTTTGTAGTATTGTCTTCATCAATCCAAAAATTAGTCTGTCATGCCACTTACAGGTGTTACATTCATTGTAATTTTGTTTGTTTCAAAAATTGTTTGTAATTTTGTTCAACAGCTATAGAACTTTTGATATACTTTTCATAACTGGTTGTGATATCACCTCACATTTGTATAATGGTGGGGATTTGGAAAGCATTTACACAGAACAAGTCCTCATAATTACACTGTAGAAGACAAGTGACTTTCCTTACATCATAATAGGGAAAACTAAGAGTGGAGAACGAAAATGGGGGTTCAGGGCACATCTAACACCTTCCAGATAGAAGAGATTCATATACACAGAAAGCAAGTATAATCTCTTTCTCTTGCAGAAGAGGAAGCAAAATGGCCAAAGTCACTTTGCTTATAAGTAGAAGTTAGTTTTAACAAAAGTATTTCAATTCAAGGTATGTGTTCACTTTACCAAGGCATACCATTGGTATGCAGGAAGTTATACCATGAGACATGAGACCAGTATCTTCTACTCAAAACTCAGTGTTTCTAAAATACTGATTTACATACAGATCAGGCACTGATCTTATTGAAATGCACATTGTGAGTCATTATGTACAGATGACTGTCTCACTATATTTGCAGTGGGTTCCTTGGTGATTTCTATGAATTGGCATCTATTTTGCAGACCTCACTTTGAATAGCAAGTTCTTAAATAACATTAGCCAGAGACAGAGTAAGAGAGTAGCCTTTGCCAGTTTTCAGCAAATAGGAAAATAAAAGACTATAGTCACATCTAAACCAAGGTAATTTCTGTATTCACAGATAAAAACATTGTATTAGTTACTTTGTTATTGCTGTGATAAAATGTGACCTAAGCAACTTATAGACACAGTTTACAGCCAATTGAAAGTCTTTATTCTAGCTGGCTGGGGACACACCCAAGTTTTCCAGGTTGTAGGTGTGGTCCGAAGTGTCCAGGACATGGGATGTTTAAAGGCAGAAAACATGTCCTGACATCTCTCTGGGTATCTGTAGGACTTTGCAGAAGTAAGCACTTTGAAGCAAGCAGGTTTTTGTTTTTGCCAATAATTTCTTTTCTATTCACTTCACAACCTGATCATGCCTGCTTCCTCCACTCCTCCCAGTTCCACCTTTAAAATCGCTCCCCCATTACTTCTTCCCTTTCTCTTCAGTGAAGGGAGAGCCCCCTCACTGGGTACTACCGTACCCTGGGACATCTAATCCCCCCAGGACTAGGCATATCCTCTCCCACTGAGGCCCAACCAGGCAGTCCAGGTAAGGGAAAGGGAACTAATAGCAGAGAACAGAGTTAGAGATAGCTTCCACTCCACTGGTTAGGGGACTCATATGAAGACCACATTTGCTACAAATGTGTAGGGGCCTAGGTCCAGCCCCTGCATGAAGCAAACAGTTTCAACAAAAGATAAGTTAAGCAATTAGCTGGAGGGGGTTCTGCACATCCAAACAAACAGGCAGTTTAACAGAAACTAAGATAAATTACCTAGGTTATTCTGAACTTTGGCTCCTAGAATAGAGTTGGGTAATTTCTTATAAAATTCTTCATCAAGCCCCTGTAACGGGAGATATTTGAAAAGGCAACGTGCGGCTCAGCTCCAGCTATCTCCGGCCTGGGACTCACAAGAATTTGGCATGGCTGTTGCCTCCACCAGTCAGATCCGTGGACTCTATTGCTCTAAGCATGGCCATTGAGCTAACTCTGCCACCCTCATAGTGCTCGGCTCAACCTCAGGCTATAACTGCCATCCTTTTGTTGGTACCCAGTAGAAGTAAGACTCTTAATGTTTAAGATTATCCAATAGATTTATATATCAGCAAATACTCAATACACAAGATGCCCACACAATTATGATTGTAAACCCAGTAGTTACCTAACCTTGATATAAATAACTGCTAAAGACATGAGGGTAACATCTCTTGCCATCTTTCCTCTCCTCCTCCTACCTCCTCCTTCTTCCTTCCCCGTTCCTTTCTCCTCCCAACTCCTAGGTCCACCTACCTCTTCTACTGTCCAATCACAAAGCTCCACTGCAAATGCAATGGGCAAGAAAGGTCCTGCAATGAACCCCCAGTAACACATTTCCTCCAGCACCATAAACTGAGAACTCAGTATTCAAATGTCCAAGACTTATGGAGGTTCTCTCATTATAACTGCCAGTAAGGCAAATGGATGAATAACAGATACAAGCATTCAAAATGTCATCATTCCCTACTTAAAAGGGGAAACAAAATAACAATGGGAGGTAGAGGGTGGGAGGGACTTGAGAGGAATAGAGGAGGGGGAGAGGAAAAAGGAGGGCAGGATCAGGTGTAGGAAGAGACAGGGGAGATATACAGAGGGTCAGGAGATTGAACAGAGGTGTGTAGCAATGGGGAATGGGGAACCAGGGTAGACAACAGACAGTCTCAGATGCCAAGAAAGCAAGAGGCTTCCAGGACCCAACAGGAATGACATTAGCTAAAACACCCAACAAAGGGGAGACAGAACCTGTAGAGACCATATCCAGAGGTTAGGCATGACCCCTATCTGAGGGATGGTACCACTCACCCTTCTCAAAATTTTAACCCAGTGTTGCCCTATCTAAAGGAAATACAGAGACAAAGAATGGAGCAGAAACTGAAGGAAAGGGCATCCGGAGACTTCCCCATCTGGGAATCCATCCCATATTCAGCCACCAAGCCTCAGTCACTATTGCTAATGCCAAGAAGTACCTGCTGACAGGAGTCTGATATGGATGTCTCCTGAGAGGTTGTGTCAGAGCCTTATTGATAAAGATGCTTGCAGCCAACCATTGGACTGAGCACCTGGACCCCAATGGAGGAGTTGGGGGAAGGACTGAAGGAGCTGAAGGGGTTTGCAACCCCGTAGAAAGAACAAAAATATCAACCAACCAGAGCCCCCTCCCAGAGCTCCCAGGGACTGAAGGGGTTTGCAGCCCCATAGGAAGAACAATATCAACCAACCAGATCCTCCAGAGCTCCCAGGGACTCAACCACCAACCAAAGAATACACGTGGAGGGGCCCATGAATCCAGCTGCATATGTAGCAGAGGATAGCCTTATCTGCCATTAATGGGAGGGGAGGCCCTTGGTCCTGTGAAAGCTTGATGCCCCAGTGTAGGGGAATGCCAGTGTTGGGAGGCAGGAGTAGGTGGGTGGGTGGGTGGGTAGGTGCAGGAGCACCTTCATATAAGCGAGGGGAGGAGGTGGATTGGGGGTTTTCCTTGGGGAAAGGGGATAACATTTGAAATGTAAATAAATAAAATGTCCAATAAAAATTTTTAAATGTCATCATTCACTCTCATATCCCATCAGAAGCTTGAGTAAGGACTTTCCTACAAATGTATATGTCAGAAGGCAATAAAGACACACAGAAAACATGTATAAGAAGACAAAATATTGAGAGATGGTTCATCAGTTAAGAGTGCTTGCTACTGTCCCAGATAACCAAGGTTAAATTTTCACCCATCAAGCCATAGCAGATTACAATGGCCTGTACCTCCATTTCCAGAGGATGTAATATAAATGCACATGATGTTCATTCATCATTCATATATATACATATATGTATATATATATACATATATGTATATATATATATGCAGCAAACATACACACTTTAATAATCTTTTTTAAATGTTGAGACAAAGAGGCAGAAGTCAGTAAGAGAACAAATGAGATAAATTCATCCACACTAAGACAGATATCCTAAAGTCACTGAAGATACATTAACAACAACAAACATGAAGAATGAAGAAGACAGAGATTATCAAAGCCACAAGAAAAGTGTGTGAGGTGAGAAAATGAGAGAAAAATGAGCCCCTAATGAATGAATGTACTTTGAGCTATGCTCTTAAAGGAGACCAGACACAGTCAGACAAGGCAAGTCTCTCTGGTTTTCCTGTAAAGGATCTATGTGAACTCAAAATGTCATCAAGGGAAAGTACATGAAAAAGGAAGTCTAGAATGATAGTTTTTTCCAATCTGTTTTGTTTGGTTTTTTTTTGTTTCTTTCTCCCTCCCTCCCTCCTCCTCCTCCTCCTCCTCCTCCTCCTCCTCCTCCTCCTCCTCCTCCTCTTCTTCTTCTGCTGCTGCTGCTGCTGCTTTTTGATACTGGATTCTCTATGTAGCATTCCTGGCTGTCCTGGAATTCATTTTGTAGACTACACTGGACTTGAACTCACAGAAATCCATCTGTCTCTGTCTCTCGAGTGCTGGGATTAAAAGTATGTGCTGTCTCTTTTTAACTTCTAGCTTTTATTTTGATAGGCACAGGCTAGAACTTGACACTCTGTGGAGGCTTGATATTTAGCAATCTGAGAATCACTCATATAAGGAAACTGTTCTATTTCTGCCAGACAAGAAATGTCTGTTTAATTTAACTTTTGAGGCAATATCCAATAATTTATAGTTTAACAACCCATGGCCCTGCCGTATAATGATAGACTCATATTTTCCCACCATCCCCCCCAACTGCTTACAACCCCCAACTATACACAGAAAAACAAATTTCCCCAGGACTTTGACTGGGCACAAATACTTCAGAAGTTGTGAGATGCATGCTATAAAAAAGGACAAAATTTTAAGTGGGAAGAATATTGGTTCTCCAAAATAACAAAACCTGAAAATGATTCATTTCTTGTAAGGATAAGCTTGTCATCTCTCTTACCAATCTTCCTGTGATGACCACTTTCACAGTGCATTTTTATATGTTGTGAATATTCCAAGTCACAGGTATTAAATACTACTGTGGCAGATGCTGCAACCAAGTAGATTTGATGTTTCTTCTAACGCTCTGCGGTCTCTGACCTTAATGTTGAACTGAATGATAGAAGACATTGATACTATCTAATAAAATTGAAGCAGCATGACCAACTCAGCCCATCCTCAGTGAGTTAAGCGGTCCACTGATATCCAAATTTAGTTTCCCTAAAGCCAATGGAAAGTCATTTAATACAGACACAGGAGGAAAGCAAAGAAGAGCTTCAAACCGATCTAAGTCCCCTTCCTGAAAAACTGGACAATCTTTTTGTATTGTGGCTTGGGAAGGTGTTTGGTCTCTAACTTCAATAAGCCTTCAGAAGAAGTTGTTTGGTCACTTGAGTGACCTGATGTAGGGGGTCAAAATAATTTGTAGAGGCCAGTTCCCAGCAGGCAGGTGAGTGTCTGGGATGTCCTATCTTTGCCTTGTCTTACTGCAGCAACGGGTATTCATTGACTGCTGTGTGTAAGGGAAATAAAACAAGTTCATTTCACTGCACACTTCACAGAGGGAAAGAACTCGCAGGGAACTCAAATACATGGCAGCAGGTGGGAGCAGGAAAAACCCTATTGAGTAAGTTGAATTGCATTGCAAATGGCACTAAGACCAGAAAATTGAAGTCCCTGCTGCCTTGCCTGGAACTGGCTAGTTAAAGGACAGTGCAATTAAAGTAAGGGTATAATCCCCCTGTGAGTCAATGCGTTTGGTCTTATCTTCATCGCTGCCTCAGACCTTAACCTTGGAAAAGTGTGGCATGCTAAACCATGATCACAGCCTGAGATCTGAATTTTGACCAAGTGTTTTAAAAATCGCACCAGGGATGAGATAAAATAGAAACACCAGTTCTTCCTTCCCCTACAGCAACAGAATCAATTCGAAGGAGCATTTAAGGAAAGTGTAAGGGTTAGATTTTGTTAGTAGGAAGCTATTGAAGGACAAATTGTGAGTTTATGAAAGAAAAAAGAAACCTTGCCTCTGTTATCTTTTGCCAGGAGTTTTTCCTCCAGGGCCCAGAAGTGAGGTTATCATCCATTGTTAATTAGTCATGTAGATGAATGGAATACCATGCCCTGTGTATATGTTAATTAGTCATGTAGATGAATGGAATACCATGCCCTGTGTATATGTTCTGAGTCTCTACTGCATACAATAACAGGAGAGCATCATTGTAAGATAAAGCAAATCTTTACAGGTTACCCTCATAAGCTCATCTCTGCATGACTCTGTGGTACCAGAATTTAAAATTTTGGGGGAGAACAATTTTTGGAGAGGCCTAAGTTCTTGAGTCCTGGCCATCCTTCAACACCTACCTACAGTACCTTGGTGACAATGTATTCATGCTTTCAGCTTCATATTCTCTATCTGTAAGACATAGTTCTAAGGCATTTATTTCATAGAACTATTGTAAGGGATACATGAGATAATATATTGAATATTCTTAGCATGGGTCATAACACAGGACACTGGCAATTATTTTACTTATTGCTTTTATTCTTATTATGACTTAAACTCAGTTACATCCAACACTACCAAGTACTATACAATAAGTCATTACTATGAGCTCAGAGTTGACAGGCAGACTCGAGGTCTCAAATGTCCCCTCCCACTCATTATTGCCTTTGTAAAATCCACTTACCCTCTTGCTATATCTCAGTTTTCTTTTCCTCTATGCCATTGGCATTGTCTATCTCATCACATTGTGAAGATTAAGTAAACTAGCATATGTGAAACGCTTAGAAATGGTACCTGGCACAGAGGAAGTGCTTTGTAAATATAATTCACTAATATAATATTTCAGTAAACACATTGAGAGCTTGCCTCACAGGTCCTAAATGTGCCTTCAGCATACAGTGTTAGTTGAAAAGCAGCATGTTCCTGGACAGATCATGACAGCACAGTTCTCACAAAAGAGGTCCTTTATTGAAAAGGGGAAGTGAGGAAAAGAGATAGATGGGTCAGGGTCTCTGCCTTTTATCCAGACCCTGACATAGGTAAACCAGGTAGTGATTCACACAGGTGGTGCAGGTGAGGCATGTCCAGGGGTGTGCAGCGGTTGTCATGGCAACCGATGCAGGAGGGTCCTTGTGGCCTAGTGATGAGATCATTGCGGGATTTGGAAGCTAGCTGTAGACAGCTTCTGATGCTAGCACACAGCAAGAGCTCAGCAAGTGTTACTAAACCTACTATTCCACAAAAAAGCCCAAATCCTGTCACTGAAGTTTCATTCCACAAATGAGGGTTTGAGATCACCTCTGGTCATTAAGATTCTATCAGCAAAGGCATGGACCATCACACTTCTTCAGAATTTGACTCTCTCTGTCGTCTCACATTTTTGAGTCACTAAAATACCATGGCTGCATCTGTCACAGAAGATTATGTTATGCCAACAGGACAATGCAACAACAGACACAACTAGCAGTAGCATGTAAGAAATTGACAAATAAGTCCCAGGAATTTGAAAGGACAGTTTCAGGAAAGAAGAGCAAATTCTACACCTCAGTGTAAAATGAAAACTGTTTATAAGGTGAATGATGGAGAGATAGGGTTCTTCCATTCCAGCTTTGGCTCCTAGCCAATATGGGCTGATGAGAATTTATATTTGTAGTCTACATTTTATTTTCTTATAACACCCAGTATGTGGATTTTTGTACTGTGGCACCCAACTAACCCCATCTTTGCCCCCAAAGGACACTTTCTCTAGAATTCTCTCTCTCAGCTGCCACACATATTACTTCAAACCCCAAATTCTTACTGACTTGGTATATGAATCTAGGCTGACAAACTTCAAGGTATCATTCTTCTCAGAAGCATATTCTGTATTCCATTTTAAAATGTCTGAAAGCAAGTTATAACTTTAACCTACAAAAGATGTCTTTTTCTGAGAAAAAATGTAGGGACTTTTGTTGGAAGTAGTAAACTGAAGGGACTAGATTTGGAAAAGACTTTCAATACTGCCTATTGGATTCAATCACTTTTTAACAAATATATTGACATTATATGTTAATTTCTTCATTTCAGAAATGAGAATGGACTAATGCCCTGGCACTTTTTGTTTATTCTACTGGTGAATAGTATAACTGCGAAAAATATAATTTTAGATTACATGAGAAATATGAAGGGAATTTGTTTAGCAAGGTAATAGATACGAAAAGAATTTATTTAGTAAGGTAATAGGTAAAAACTATAGGGATTGGGATGATTAAAACTGTGAGGCAGGCATGGTGAAAATAATTTCAAATTTAAACATAAATTCAAGACCATCTAAGGGAAATTAATTTGAAATTTTAGAAGGACAGAAACAAATACGAGGGTAAATTATGTGGAACTGTGCACAAAATGAAGAAAAAAAGCATTTAAAACAGAGTCTGGAACACGAGATTAACAAAGAGCTCTGTAAGCAAGGAGAAGATTTGAACTTAAATCCCATGGGAACTCTTAGGAAGACTTTTAAATAGAATTAAAAAGTTGTTTTACCTTCTTTAAAGAACAACACAATCAATATGACAGAAGATACAGCCAGAAGACAAGTCATATAGAAGCTTCTAGTGTAATACTAACCACATAATATTAGTTCATATTCCATATTGCTTCAAAGGCAGAGTAGAGGAAAAACATTCTGGAAAAGGTATAGCTCAACTTTGAGAACTTCATCTTTATAAAATGTGTGTCACAATTTCATATATATTATACGATTCTTTGATAATTTCCCTTATTATCCTCATATCCCCTTCTCAGTCTCTCAATGCTCCCTCTTCTTTCCAACAAGTCCCCTCCTACTTCCATTGTTTTATTTTTTTGATTTTGGGTAACTCACTATATTTAGTTAGAGTTGTTTGCATGGTCATTGGTTGAGTCTTATTTGCTTGAGCAAGAGCTACTTACCAGTGATTATATCACTAAGGCTTATGGTTTATGACTCCTCTTCTCCTATTCAACCATTACCTCCCTGTAGAAACTTAAGGAAGGGTGGGTCCTTATATGCTCCTCCCCTTACTGTGAAGCAATCAGTCCTGTGCAGGTTTTGTGTGAGCAACACTAATACTGTGACTTCCTTCAAGGATGCAACAGTCATATAGCTGATGCCATTAGCATCCTTCCTTCCTATTTTCCAACATATAGATGTAGATATAGATATATAGATACACAGATATTTCCATCTTCTTTTCCATAATGAGCATTTTTACCTTGGAGGAGATGATATATATGTTCTATTTAGAACTGGTCATTCAATGGTCACTTAATTTTGCCCATTTATGAGTCTTTGCATTAACTACTGCTACTGCAAAAGGAAGTTTCTCTAAGAGCTGGAGAGGTTGATCATTGACTAAGAGTACTTACTGCTCACGGAGAAGATTTGGGATCCATTGCTCTCTTCTGTCCTCTGTGGATACTGCACACCTACGGTGCATGTACATCTGTGAATGTGAAACTTATATTCATAAAATGCAAATAAAGTAATCTTTTCAAAAGCAAGTTTCATTGACGAGTGTTAGGAGGATCACTAACAGGTATACAAATAAGAATATTTAGAAAGCAGTCTGACACCATGTATACTTTAGCTTCATCTTTGTGTGTTTGTGTTGTGTGTCAAAAGTAAAGCTAGTTCCCTAAATCACTAGTTTTCTTCCCTTACATTTCTACTCCACTGACTCTCCCACATGTTGTAAGTAACATCTTACAAGGTGCTTTTCTTCATTTGAAATATGAGATACTTGGGGGTTTTATTAACCACTATAAAACAACTTAACATTTTTATTCTTTTGTAATTATTTTATAGAAGATAATATGTTTTATGTCCTATAGAGGCAAGTGTCTTACTGTATTGTTCATAGAACAGCTGCGAGTGATGAGGGAGGCACATTCTTGAACTCTATCCTACAACTACCTAAGTGAGAACTTTCAAAAACGAAAATTTCATATTGCCATGTTCTAAAAGTTTTTCCAGTGGTTCTGATGCTTAATCAAGTCCAATGTTTTGCATGTTCTTGTACATACTGTAGTTACTCTAGAATATTCTTTCTTGATATCTATGTAGAAATTCCACACATGCCTTAAGGCTGAACTCAAATATAATCTCTGTCATAAAAGTCCTCCTATTTAGTTTTCTGTCACTTAAGCAAATATTATTTCTCCTATTTCTATGAGTATGGAGTAGAATAAAGGAAAATGTCACTTCTGGAGTACAAGGGACTATACAATAGCTACAGGAAAATAGCTAACCTGCTCTAACCTTATTCAGCAGCATTTATTTTAGGATTTCAGAATCAGACTTATGAGGATGTATTAGGTTTCATTTCCTACCACCAGATACTTGAGAGAGGCAATTAAAAGGATAAAGTGTTTGGTTTGCTCATGACTTCATTTCATGCTTACTGGCTCCATTACTTGTCCCAAGGAAAGGCAAAACACTGTAGCTAAAGGTGTTCATTAAAGAAAAATTGCTGTCCTCATAGAAGACAGGAAGAAACAGAAGGAAGGCAAAGAGGAAATAAAGAGCAGAAAGAAGAGAAGGAAGAAGAGGAAGGGAATAGGAGGCCGAGGAGGTGTAGGTGTCAGAGGAGAAAAGTGAGAAGTGAGACAATGAGTCTTCTTATTAGGACCCAAGTCTTAATAACCCATTCAGATATTAATTATTCAGTCAACTAATCCCATAAAGTGGTCAGCATCTTCAACTAAACACTTCCAGTAGCACAGTTAAGCAAAGATAAAGTCTTCAACATATGTAATTTGTTGAGCGTATATAATATATAAATCATAACAAATTTTCTTAATGTCTAAAAGATTCCATACTAAAGAAAAATCCTAGGAGTTATAATTCATTTTGCTTGCCCATACTGTATGAAAGTCTAAGAGAATCTTATCACTGTTCTCTGCATAGAAACTCCCTGAAATACCTAGGTCATGCTCCCCCTTGTGGCTTTTCTTTAATGTAAAACTGTTGGTCCCAGTGTCTTACATACTGAATTAGATTATTACAGAACATAATCTATGATATTTTTCCTACTTTCATTAATGATGGATGATATTATCTCATTACATTCACTAAGTATTATTAGGATAAAATATACAACAGGGAAAAACCTAAAAGCACACTTGCACATGCTAGAAAATAACCAATTGAGATTGTAAAAGGACAAAATTTCAAAGATGAAGTATAAAGAAATATTTACATAATAAAGAATAGTTATGAAAAAAACACATGTACTAAATAAAAAAAATGATAGGCAGTTACACATCTATAGTAGGAAGCCTGGAAATGAATTATCTAGGCATATGTGTCAAACATTTAAAATACTCTTAAACCAGAAGAAACTAGAAGGGAAAAATAGTAAAAACAGTATCAAGAACCTGTATACAAAAACAAAGTGAGGACATGACTGCACCAAGATTTAGGAAAAGAGATTTTTTTTGTAGATATGAGTAAGAATACAGCCAGAGGCATTTGGAAGAGTCTAGAGTAGGGAGCGAAAGTAGTCGACTAAACATGGCCAGCAGATTGCACTGGGCAGTGAGAGAAGAGAGAGGGTGAGAGCAAGAGATGGAGGCTAAGAGAGGGAGACAGAAAAAGAGAGGATCAAGAGAACACATGGACAAGGAAGGGTTATATAGGAAAGAGAAACTAAAGAAAGCAAGGAAGACTGTAAGCTGGAAACAGGGTAAGAGGCAGAGTGAGAAGAACTTAGAAGATCCAAGAAGTCAGCATGTGCTATGGTATGCTAATAGGCACCACAGACAGCTATTTGTCTGGAGTTTTCTTGGAATTTGACAGGAGTGACATTTTTAAGAGTAGTGAAATTGGAATTGGAAAGATGGCTCAGTGGTTGAGAGAACCTCTTACAGAGGTCCTGTGTCCAGTGCCAATCAGTCATTTGTAAACTCACAATCATCTGTAACTACAATTCAAAGGGACCTGGCCACTTCTGCATCCATAAGTGTATATCCATACACGCACGCACATGCACACAGGCGCGCGTGTGCGCACGCACACACACACACACTCACAAAGATAAATAGCCAGGAGTGCAAAAGAGGATACAATAACTATTTCAGACATTTCAAGAAAGTAAGGGTAATATGACAGATAAGACAGTTGTTTTTCATTAAGTTAGAAAATGTAGATGAATATTTTTAAGACCTTGGTAATGGTCATAAGATGTTTGAGATCATGATCACTCTATGCATTTTCTTCTTTCTTCCTTCCTCTCTCTCTCTCTCTCTCTTTCTTTCTTTGATATTTCAAGAAATGATTTCTCTTTGTAACAAAGTCCTGACTCTAGTGGATTCACTCACAGGCGACCTGTGTAACAAAGCCCTGACTGACCAGGCTAGCTTCAAACTCATCAAACTCACAGAGAGCTGCCTGCGCTGCCTCTCTAGTGCTGGGAATAAAGGTGTGTGCCACTACACTCGGTCTCAAATTCAATTTGTGTCTGGGTCAGAGTCACTTAATATTGCATTGGATCACCTACAATTCACTGGTTGATTTACTCATTTCCCTTATTATGTCTAGTTTATTGTCATGACTAGCACACACAAAATATATTCAGATGCTGACTTTTTACTGATGAGAGTCATCATTGGGAGAGAACACAGCATCCTTCAACTGTAAACCTTGTAAATCCATACCCATTTTATAATGGGTATTCTGATATCATATAGGGTTCTTCTCTAAAAAAATGACGAGTACATATGACATAATTAACCTGATTTTTATTTATATACCTATTGTATGATTTTTGTTACTTTATACATATTAATGCCAACATGTTTCTTAGCATCACCATCCCTATTCATAATCATCTTCCTTCCTGACATCACAATGCTAACTAGTATCACTGATTCCTCACTGATCAATATTTTAAATTGTTAAAGTTACAAATGATGTCACATGGCTTTCAAAGCCATACAAAGAAGAATTAAGGTTTTATTTTGTTGTTTTTTCTAATTCAATGGTTCCAAAAATCTTTAAAGTGAAGCTGTATATTAAAGTATTGTAGGTTGAGCTGGGGCTGGAGCACAGTATTGCAGTGGTTGCATAGCAATGGGTGAAGCCGTTGGTTTTACCTACAGTATTGGAAAAAAAGAAATACCATTGATGAATTGACTGTATGTGGTTTGCAAGGAAAAGTACTTATTTAGCTAAATATTTTTCTCATTATTATTGTATAACTATGTTACATGTGCCTTAATTACTGCTCTGATTATAAAAATGTATATTCAAGGAAGAAGAAAATCTACAGTATTTACCAGCTATAACAATTGCCTATTTTTCTACAAAGATACACTTGAATTTGTGCTTTTTTAATAATAAAATAACATTGTTACATGCTCAGGGAACCAGCTATTTAAAGGAACCCCATGGTGAATCCTTCTGTAATGTAAAAAAATTTTCCCTTGATTTATTTGTTGCATAAATCCAGATTTTCATATTGGAGTTCACCTGCTGAGAAGAACTGTTCGTGCCATTGTCTAGGTCCTCTTGGCTGGCCTTCTGTTCAATATGTGACCTTCTTACAATTCTGTGATTTAGGTGGAACTATTTAGAGAAGTAAACAAGTAGCATTGCATGATAACTAGGGGTGATTAGATTGAAGGGCTGCCAGGAGCCAGCAGGACAAAATATAAAAGAGTCTAAGCCTGTATGTAGAAGAAAATCAAAGTACAATGGAGGAGGTTAAAAGCAAAACTATTCCATAGCAGTAAAACTATATAGACATATATCTGTAAGGGGCAAGAGGCTTAGACTTGAGATGTTATTTATTACCAAACTAAAGAAAGAATTAGCAAATGAGACAGGGTCTATAGTTTCTTCAGTGGGAAAGTGAGCCCGGGTAAATTCTATCATCTGAGCTGGAGAGTGAACACAGAATTAGGAAATGGAGACCTTTTTCATGACCTTTTCAATGAATAGTTGAACAACACAAATAAAGTTCAAATATCTAGTCTACTAAAACATGAAACAGTGGTATGTAAAGAGAATAAGATCCCAAGTAAGGCACAAATATAAGGACACCAATCAGATTCCACAGATAATATATGTCCCATCATAAATTGATAATCTTGTCATTCTTCTTTGTCTTTCTTTCCTACTAATTCTAACTTATTTTCAATATAGTACCTGATAACATTCACAAAACAGAGCAGGAGAGAAGGCTCAGCATGTGAAATTCCTGCCATCGAAGCATGAAGACCTCAGTTTGGATCCCTAGGTCCCATGTAAAGCTGGATGTGGTAGAGACAAGAGAATTGCTGGAAGCTCAGAGGCCATGTAGCCTGGCCTACATAGTGGCAAATGACAATTGATCTTGTCTCAAACAAATGGAAGTTGAGGACCAACATTTAAGTTTGTCTCCTGTGCACAGTAATACATGCACATTTATACTTATAAATATAAACATGCACAAATATATGCATACATCATGAATTATGTATAACACACATGGAAAAACTCATGAAATACAATAGTAGGCTATGACTCATTTTTGCATGAATTCAATTCTGCAAATTACTTTTGTACACCTTCTGCCTGCCCAGAACTATAGAGGACACAAAGATGAATCAAACATAACCCTCAAAATAGATGAGATAATAATCTATAAATTAAATAGTGTATGCACAAATGACCCCAATTTGAAGAAGAAGCCAAAATGAAATAGATTTCAAAGTCTTAGGAAATTTCACCAGTTATTTTTAATTAATCACAACAGTTCATCAGAAGACAAATGCATAATTCATAGAATTTTAATTTTCTTAAATGACAGGATTATATATCAAGCCAATCCATCTGAGAGACAGCTGGAGTCCAGTCTCACATTCTCAGGCATAGTCAAGATCAGGGGAATACATGAAGCAGAGAAAGGTATTAAAAGCTTCCTAAACTCAAAAGCCAAACTATTTATCATTCTCACACAGGGAAAAAAATAAACCTAGAAAACTAATACCTCGGTTTGTCAAGTATAACACTCTTTTAAAGATACCCCTTGAAAGGTTTCCCTGCCATACATAATCATGGCAGCAATAATAAAAAAAACTCTGCATAAATAGAAAGGGAATTTTTTCATTAATATTCTCATGTTTCCTTCTATTTTTAAACCAGGAATTAGTATTAGATGAGTTAACCATAGGAGTTACCTGGTTCTACTCTTTTGATCAACCTTTCAAATTTTCCATGACCCTCAAAATATTTTTATTGCCTGGACACATTTTTCAATGAATATTATACACCTAACATTTTTGTTGTTCTATTTATTCACCTGGATCATATTTATAACTATCATTTCTGAATAAAGAGGTTCACTTGTTAAAACAATGGGTTTTTTTCATTCAAATGCTATTTGAGGGATGGTTATTATTTTTTACTTCAAACAATGAAATAAGAGAGACTACTGTGATGCTAACCTGGTGGAAGAGAGCACAAAGCCCTTCTGATTTTGGCTGCCTATTCTTCTCAATGACTTAGTGGCTTCTGAAGGGTTTACAGAGTTTTGAGGCTGAAGGTTATCTTTCCAACTAGTACTGCATCAAGGTCAATACTATATTAATAACTGGACAAAATTCTTAGAGAAAGAATAGTATATTTTTAAAATTTGATAGTCAATTGGATAATTATATAAAACCAAAATAATCTGGATTAAAAGCTATTAAAAATAGGCCAAGATATATTTGCTATATAAGAATTAGGTACAAGTCTGTAACCATGGGCCTTTCTATGCCTGCCCCAGTTCCAAAGTAACGACATAAACTTTTGACCTTATAGCTAGGCATTGTTTCACACTAGCTCATAACTGAATTATCCCCTTTATATTAATCTAAATTCTACCACATGGCTGATGACCTCTCTTAAGGTTTTTATGTCTGACTTCCTCCCCTTCTCGGTGGCAAATCTCCTGACTCTGACTCTTTCCCAGAGTTCCATTCTCTACTGGATGGAATTACCTTACTATCATGCCTTTTGCTATAGGCCATACGCATTTTATTTTAACCAATCATAAGGTGCCTTAGGCAGGCAAGGAAAGACAGAGAAACACATACAGTATACAAAACCATCACTCCAACACAAATCTGTTAAAATTATTTCACTTTGGTTTAGTTTCATTGGATATTTATATCTAGAAAGTCATCCACTTCTTTCAGATTTTCCAATTTGATAACGTTTTTTCAAGACTTCCATACATGAGCATGTTTATTGATAGCTTACTTGAGTATAATATTATTTTATACATAAAATTTCAAGATGTTACAGATATTTAATTTTTCTTATAAATTACCATGTAGATATCTAAAGATTATCTTTTTTCAATACTTTTAAAATGATATATTTATTAATTATTTGAAATGTTATACAATGAAATTTGATTATTCCCTTTAACTTCTTTCCATTCCAATCTCTCTACCTTCATCTTTCTACTTACACAACTTTGAGATTTTTCTATTTGTTTCTAAACACAATGACTCCAATTTGTGTTTACTGACGACTCTTGGGAGTAAGACCTGTCCTGACATGAACTCGACTTACCAGGTAGTCACATCATTAAAGAACACTCAGTATCCCTCTGTTACCAACCCACAACTCTCTTCCCTTGCAAGATTATTCACGTGGTAACATTGATTATTACTTTTTTCTTTTTTTACCTCAGTAGGCTACATAGCACCTTCCACTACTATGAATATATCCAGTAGGGATGAAACTTTCAGGTGAGTACCATCTTCAGTTCTCCATGTTCTATAATTCAAACATGGGTGTCTTCAGTAATAGGAGCTTAACATAAAATTCTACATGATATCCAGTGGAGTTTGCAATAATATATAACGTTGGGGGGGAGATCTGTGGGACATCATTAGCCAATAACTTAAAAAGAGGTAAATCATTCCTGGTACTTCTACTTTTATTTGCCAGAATGTAGAACCTAGTTGGGATATTGTCTGCTTATTAGTAGATCTTTAGTGTTAATTATTCCTCCCCACCATTCCATCTTTTAGTGTGTCTTCTCATCACCCAATTTTTAAAATACATTCTTCAGTCTCTCTAAGTTTCTTCAATATTTGTTGTCATGTCTTCATTTTCATCTCTAATTTTTGTTGAATCCATATTCCTTCTCTCTTTAGGTTAATTTGACCAAAAAAATGTGTCAATTTCATTAAATCAGTTTGTTATTTTTTTTTGCCAAGGCCTTCAGATATATCATTAAGTTATTAACATGGTATTTCTCAGGCTTTCTGTTAGAGGCACTTAGTGCTATAAGCTTTCCTGTTGAGCACTCCCTTCATTGTGTTTCTTATGTCTTAGCATATGATATTTTAATTCAATCCTAGGAATTTTAAAACTTCTTTATTAATTTTTACCTTTGATGATTTTCATTAAAATATTGTGTTGTTTGCTTCCCATAAGGTCATATGATTTCTGTAGTTTCTGTTGCTGTCAAGACACAGATTTATTTCATCTTGGTAAGAGAGAATACAGTATGTTATTTCAATTTTACCACATTTGATGACACTTTCATTGTGGTCTAATATGAGGCTGATTTAGATAAAGTTCCATATTCTGCCAAGAATGAGATACAGCCTCCCTAATTTAAAGAAAATTAAAAAGTCAGTATTAAGTGCAAACTTTTACCAGACTTTCAAAAAATAGAAAAGGAGGGAGCATTTACAAATATTATTTCCAAAATCATTAATACCATGATACCCCAACCAAAGGCCCAATAAATCAAGAAAGTTATGACAATATCTTTGAAAACATGAACTCAAATATTCTCAATACCTTACTTTCAAATTGAGTTCAAGAATACAATAAAAAGATTATCCACCACAATCAAGTAATCTCCATACCAGAGGTACAGGAATGTTTCAACATATATCAATCAATAAATGTAATCCACTACATAAACAAGTTAAAACACAGACACCATTAGAAGCTGAGAAGGCCATAAAATCTAACATGCCTTAATGATAGAAGTCCTGGAGAGTTTTGGAATATAGGGGACAAATTTCAAAATAATAAAGACAATATACAACAAGCCCAAAGCTCACATTCTATTAAATAGCTTAAAGCTTTACTAAAACAGAAAGACAAGGATGTCCATTCTTGACTTTCTAGTTGAATACAATACTTGAAGTCTTAGAACAATATGGCGAGTGAAAGATATATAGGGGATTCAGTTAGGAAAAAGAAGTCAAAATAGACCCCTTTTTTGCAGATGTTATGATTATCTTTATAATATAACAGAAAACTCCTAATGCTGATAAATTCACTCAGAAAAATACTATGGTACAAAAACGTACAGAAATCAGTAGAGTTCCTATATACAAATGACAAACATACTGAGAACGGAATCCCCAGCACCTCATAAACAGAATGTGGTGTGGAACTGCTCTAATCCCAGCACTTGAGAGTGAAGAGATATAGTACAAACTGAGGAGGAGGCTAAGAAGAGAAGGAAAACCACTAAAGTTTTATGTGAGCCATATAAGAAAATTTGAAAAAGCAACTGCCTACTCACCTAAATTGTAACTATAAAAGTCCATTGGCCTGAGAAGGATGGCTTATTCTAATTCTGAATTCCTTTTTATCTGCTGTTTTGGCATTTGGGGATGAAAAGAAATAAGGATTCTTATTCTGTTTTCCTCTGAGTGTGTTTCTATGAGCCTGGGAAAGAAAACCTTAGTGAAAATATTGAAAACAGAGTAACTTACCTAAAAAGAAAAATCGGAGTCTAGGCATTGGCCTATCATTTATCTTTCCAAATTGCATTCCCCTTTCTCTCTGATTAGGTATATATCATCTCTAGTTTGTGGGAGACTTTTGCATCTTTTTCTTTATCTCCTAGAGAAAATACTATTTCTTGAAGAAACAAAGCTCCTATTTTCCCATTTGTGTTAGCTTAATTTTATGGAGATCTTGAGCATTCTTCCCTAGGAAAGCTTTTTATGACTTCCATTTATGCCACTATACTACAGCCTCATAATGACATTATCAAGCACAGACCATGCCTAACGAGCAATCATATAGAGGAAGCCTCACTTTTCTGTTTCCTTAAAGGCTATGCATCCTAAAATTTTAGAGCCTCTCTGTAAATGTTTGGGAAACTGTTCTCTGCTTCATCACAGGAGTTCACTGAAACTACATATATTTTATAAATAGTAGATGAATTAAGTAATATTTTACAGCAACCAAAAATATATTAATCAAACAAAGGGAATGGATTTACTTAACCAGTTGTAGCACACAGGACTCAAACAGTTATAGATCATTTCCTTAACATTTGTAAATGCTTAAACCACTGGTTTTGAACCCTAGCACCAAAATGAAAATAGCATGAAAACTTAGGGACAGTGAAATGGCTTAAGAGGTAAAGGCACTTGCCATAAAGCCTGATAACCTGATGGAGCCCTTATTCTCCTCTGACATCTCTGGAGCTGGCCCTCTGCTGACAATATTTCGCTCAACATTCTTGTCTTTTCTAGATTCTACCACAACGATCCAATAAGCTGTTTGTAGCACTTGAGGGCTTTGGTACAGATTCTTCTACATCCTATCTCCAAACGAATTCCAAAGACCTGTGAATCACATAGTCAAGTTTGTCACAACAATGAGTAAGTATTAATTTCCCATAATGGTCAGTTGTCTCTTCACTGTGACAAAATACTTGACAAAAACAACTTAGAGAAGAAGAGTTTGTTTCGGCTCATGGTTTGAGGGGCCAATACACTGTGGTAGAGAAGCCATATAGGTACAGGAACTTGAAGTAGATGATTACAGTGTGTTCACCATCGAGAAGCATATATTCCCAGAGATGTGTTTCCATGGCGATTCTTAGTCTTAACAAGTTAACAATCAAGATTAACCTTCACAGCATATTAAATGTATTAGCAAAGAATTTGTCTATAGCATCCCATTAATACTAACTCATGATGCTAAAATCTAATATCCAAGCTGGGCGGTGGTGGCGCATGCCTTTAATCCCAGCACTTGGGAGGCAGAGGCAGGTGGATTTCTGAATTTGAGGCCAGCCTGGTTTACAGAGTGAGTTCCAGGACCGCCAGGGCTACCCAGAGAAATCCTGTCTCGAAAAACCAAAAAACAAACAAACAAACAAACAAACAAATAAAACTAATATTCAGGTTTAGAGTATATTCACAAAAGAATGTTGGAGATATTGAATAAAGCACAGTCATGCACTAATGAAGTCCTTTAAACTCTCATCTACTCTTCTTCCAAATGCTTTCCCTCATCAGGAAGCAAAAATAATTCACTGCTAGGAAGTGGGAAACGGATATTAGATATTCGACTGCATTTTCAGAGCTTTAGCAATGCTGACCAATGTCACCAGATTTATCCTGCATTTAGTAATTTAGTATCATCTACTGTACAGGTATTAAGTCAAATGAGCAATTCATCATCCAAAGGTTGGCTCCCTAAGGAAAAGGAAGAAGTAACTAAATACTAAATATATGAGTATATGTATATGTATACACACACACACACACACACACACACACACACATATATATATGTAATACTTGTGCTATTTTGAATTATCTATATTTCTATAAAATGCTTTCTAATAAAAAAATGAATGAGCAGTCAAAAATATAATAAGTTAGGCTAAGAGTGAACATAAACAGTGCTAGATTTATTACTAAGGGAAGCAAATGTATGCAGATGGCCTGGCAAATGGTAAGGGGAGGGAGGTGTTAGCAGCCTGGAGTGACTTGGAAGGCAGCAAACAAGGAAGGGACTAATTGGAAAGGGGCCATTTCAAGGATTCACTCTGCTGGCAGGAAGCCACGAAATATGGCCCTAACCTCAATTTTGTGTTCTTTCTGATCACATTCACTGGGTAGGTAAATCTGCAAATAGATAAACTGTTTATTTCAGCTAAATTAGAATATACATGAGTCTCCAGGTCAAGGACTAATAAACTTTTTCTGAAAACATTTAAGCAGTAAAGATTTTATTCATTATGGATTATGATACTATGTATTTCTTTCAAAACTGATTTACTTTTGTGATGTGCAACCATACAAGGATAGTAAGAAATTAATATATGTGAGTATGTTCTATAAAACTTTATTTACAAAAACATTCTGCTAACTGAAATTAACTAGTGGGTCATAGCTTGGTCACTTCTACTCCCCCAAATTCTATGTATTTGTGCCACAAAAAGAACAAGAGTATGTGTCTGAAAAGAGAGAAACTTCTGAGAACCAGTATCATGGGATTATGGTTGTTGTTACTGAATTAACTTGGAGAAACTAAGTAATATGTTAATGCTTCAGATTCATTAACTATGAAGTGAGATGGATGCTAAATGTATAACTCTCATGTTACAATAGTGATAGCCAAATGTTTAACACTAAAATGAATGTGCTAATATGACATTACATGCTTGTTTACATGTATAAATGATAAGAGTTAATTTACTTGAAGATGAGGGTAGATACTTCAATTCCTACCATTCTCATTCCCAGGTTATGTTACTGACCTTGATTATACTTGATTATTGTCCCTTCATTCTAGAATCCTAAACTAATTTGTACTAATGGGGTTGATAAATGGTAAGATCATTATAAAAAGATTTTACTTTCAAGAGGTTCTTAATCTCTTCTACAAGTCTCACAAACCCAAACTTTCCAGGATAGTGTATCTGTACATTATGGTTCAAATTAAAGAATATCCAAAGTCCATAGGGCAGTTTCCAACTGTCACTCTATTTCCAGAGGTTCCAATGTCATATTCTGGCACCATGCATACATGAAGACAACCCCCCCAACACACACATAAAATGTTAAAAAATAAAATAATAGATACTGTTTTAACAGACGTCTCCTGAGAAATTATTTTCTCTGAGGAATAGGTGATATTTGGTTCTTACTAAAGCCATGAAGGAAGAGACATTCAGAGTAACTGAGAGAAGTTATTCAGAAGAAAACAACCTAAAAGACAAAACTACAATGAAATTTCACATATGAATATTGATAGACAAAATATTATGTACTTAAATGCAAACATTTATGGATATTTTGTAATTTTGTGCATCAGAATTTCTAAAACTATAAAATATTTGACAAATACAACTATTTCAAGTTTCACAATCCCAGAGAAATCCCAGCACGTCAGAGGTGGAGGCAGCAAGATCACGAGTTCAGAATTATTCTACATGAAGCCTTGCCTCCAAAGATCTAAAATAAATAAAAGCTCAAAAAATAGAAGAATTTTTTGGATATTGCAGAAGACACATTAAAATAAAGATGAGCTTATTTCACAAAGTTCATGCATATACACACATGTTTATATGTGCATGCACATGTGCATGTTTATATGTGTAGATTTATTTTCTCTAAAGATCTTAGAAACAGAATAACAATACGAACATTCTATCAAATATTTGAATACGTTTGGCATGGTCAGTCAAAATTTTGAATGACTGTAACACATAACTAAGTAATTGCTCTGTCAAAATTTTCTGAATATCTTTTGAGAAAGATACTGAAATTGTCAATATTTTAAGATGCAGCACGGTTTCTTGGTATATATAGGAATTAATTATTAAATTGCCATGCGCAACTCTTCTCATAGACACTGATTTTGGATGTGATAACAGCACATAGAATTTACTGTTTTAAATATATGATTCTATATGAATATTTGTAGAGTTCATATTCTCTAGTACTATTTCATTGCCCAAAACTGTAATATTGTACTCTTGAACCTACATATCCTCACTCACTTCTCTCCCCTTGTTCCTGAGAACCATCATATGATTATATGATCTTATGAATTCAACTCTTTTACACTGCACATGGAAGGGAGATCGAGTAACAGGTTTGTTTGTTTGTTTGTTTCTCCATCTTAGTTGTTTCATTTAGTTTAACAAACCTGCACGATGAAAGTGTCTACCACGTACTTGAATCTGCAAAAAGAAGGCTGTGAGTGGAGCTTCCCTGTTTAACCAAGGATAAACTGATGTCTATCTAGTTCCCATATGATTATATTTTTAGATTGTCTCTTTTATGTATGACATAGAAATATATAGAAAAGGAGAAAAGGAGTTGTTTAATTTGCCAAGAAAATGAAGAAAAAGGATATGACATTTCATTAGGGAAAGGCAGAATCATAGTAACATCTGCAGGCTCATTGAAGTCACATGCAGCAAAAATCAGATCTAAACTAGGATTTCAAAAACCTTCTATTATCTCATATGTTATTGTTAAAACCTTCAGAAATGGATAATACCATGGCTAGCTGGCATCAAGGGGGCAATTTCATTCAAGCCAGCTGGTTTTTCCTAACAGCACCTGCAAAATTACATTGAATTGACCAAAAGACTACCCCAAATTATTAACATTGCCCCAGGGGACACAAACAGTGCTTTAAAATGCTTCCAAATAAAAAAAAGATAATAAGATCAAGCCATCCTATTTCAGTTAATTTCACTGTTCAAAATGACTACTAAGTGCCAACTGAAAGACTTTATCTTTTAGTTAGTATTTCTGTAGTTTATGAAATCATATAGTCAGAAGCAGATACTATTCCATATTACTGGCTGTTTATTAAATATAAATAAAGCATATTATATATCTTGAGCTGAAATAAAAAGTGAATTATTTATTAGAATGATATGACAGTATATGAAGAGCAAAAAACAAGAACCAAAGAGATCATGACAGCTTTAAGGAATTATACTTTCAAAGTTGGCCAATGGATAGCCTTGGAAACGTGATGAAGTCCCATTGTTTGACATGGGCAAGTGATGTCAATACAATTTGCCAACAGAGCCATGAACTTAATGACCACATTTAAACCCCACCAACTTACATTGAAGCTAAAAAGATATCTCAAAATAATCACATGCCTCTTTCCTTGCACTGTGGAGGACAAGAAAGTTTTATGACAGAGGCTGAAAGATATACAAAGAGAAAAAGCAAAAGTGTGAGAAAGAATTAGTTGGCTTGGTTCTCAGGCAGGCCAGGGCTCCTTAACTGTTAGTCACATAACATTGTATGTGGAAGGAGGAGTGTCCAAAACCTTAAGGAAAACTGGCAGCTATATTTTTGAAGAAGAGGAAATGAAGCCATAAGGGTTATAAAATAAAAATAAATTAGACTATATACATAAAATTATAGGCAAAAGATCCTCCACATGAGTAAGAAATACATCATTGCTGAGGAACTTATACCACAAAGTCATTCTTTATATGCCCTTAATTCCTACCAAGTCTTCTGTATCTTATACTGAGGCATCTACTTAGAATTTTTCTCTTTGGTTATACATACTTGTTGTCCTCTATAGCAAATCTTTCTCTCTTTTTCTATTATTATTTTTTGCAATACTTGAGAAAATCAATTCAGAGAAGAAGGATGTATTTCTCTTAGTTTCACAGGTTTCAGTTCATGGTCACTTGGTTTTATAGTTTCTATACCCATGTAGAGGTAGAAAATTACTGTGGTTTGAATGTAAAATGTAAAACATAGATTGTGCTCTACTTTGAGCCAGCCTCTACTCTTCTTGACATGCCTTCCCTACCATGATGTAAACTATTTCCTTGTTATCTTAGTAAAAAGAAACCCTTCTTTTCTTTCCTAGCTTTTTTTTTTCATATATATCACACAACGATGAAGCAAGTAATGAAGGCCCACAGTACTGTGAAACAAATCTGTATTATTTATGGTGGACAGGCAGTATTGGGAGAGGGAAAGTTTTCGAAGAAGATGTGCCCTTCAAAGATATACCCTCAGTAAGCCACTCTGTCACTTAGACCCCACCTTCCAGTTTCTACTATCTACCTATATGATAATAGTTTAACCCACTGAATTGATTAGATTTCAATCATATATATATATATATAATGCATGAGAGGCCAAGCATATCAGCTTTAAGGGGATGCCATTGCATAAATTTGCCATGTGTTATTTACTGTTCTCCCATGAATAAATGTTTATTTTCCTTCCAGGTGTTTGTAATTAAAAATGACACTGTTAGAAGAAAGAATGATGAATAGTCAGTGAATAGAACATTAAGGTAATGAAACTAATCCATATAATATTATAGTCCTGTATACATGTCATTGTGTATTTGTCAAAAACCATAGCATATATTACACCACAAGTTAGTCCTATTGCAAAATGTGGATTTAGATAAAAAATAAAATTTGAGCACAAATTTATCAATGGAAATAAATGTACCATTCTCATACAATTGTTAATAGCTGGGAAGGCTATGCATTTATATGTGTAGCTATTTCATATAAACTCTACATTTGGATCCACCTGTTTGAAAGCATTCTCTAGATTATCTTATTTGTAAAACATTGCTTTTATGAATATCCATGCACTTTCTTAACTGTCATTGGATACAGAAACTAATCTAGGTCTATGTGTTTCTATAGTCAAGAGAACAATAGAACAAATATGCTGTATGGTTCATATGATTTAACTTTCTTCTACCAGAAATGAGGTTCAGGTTTTTTGTTTGTTTGTTGGTTTGTTTGAAGTTCAACTTGTTGGTGATCAAACCTTGAGCAATGAAACTCTGAGGTACTGTTCAGATCCAAAGTACCCAACACCTTATTTATAATTTTAAAACAGAAGTGTTAAGGAAAAGCTTGCTGAGGTGACATTTGAGTAGAAAGCCAGAAAATGATTTAAGTGAAGATCATTCTCAACCAGATAAAGAGAGTTTCAGAGATACCAACTGCACAAGACCTAGGACAGGTGAATTCCTTCCATGTTAAGTAAACATCAAGGAAGATTTTGAGATTAGACATTTGTGAGGAAAGGAAGAGAATTAAAATCTATTAAATGAGATAGATATTAAATGAGATAGATATTAAGAAGGTGAGCAGAGCAGGATGTGATTATCCTTTCAGATACTTCTTAGAACTTAACCTTTGGGCTACAATTCAAGAAGAGATGAAATCCTGCTGGGCACATATTGTTAAAGTATATAGAGACCAAATTTCTATATTACAATATAGATGTATTTTAACTTAAGTAATGAAAGCCAGTTTCCTTTTCAAATGCAGGCATATCAATACATAACAATATCAATATTAATCAATAAGTCGACTTATCTACATAATCTATATCTAGATTCATACTCCCAACAGTAGTCTATATGTGATTCCCAAAGATCCTCAATGTTGCCAAAATTGTCACTAGTAATTAATATTTATTTGTATTAAAAGGATTAAGATACATCATTAAGGTTATAGAATTATTTCCCTGAGAAATAGTGAGACTGAAATTTCACTCATTTTTTCACGCAACAATTTTACTAAAAATGTTCTATCAGTGTAAGTTTGCTTTTTTTTTTTTACAAAAATAAGAGCTCCTTTTGTGAAGCACATTGTATTTTCTTCTAAAAATTTAAGATAGATTTTTAAAATGTCTGTACACGGTGCTTTTGTTGAAAATTATACCCTAAACCATAAGTACTTTCTGATTTTTAAAATAATGTTCACAACAAAATCACCTTTAGCACTTTTAAGACATTTTGAAATTGAGAAACCATTTATATATAGTGAAGTGCACATACTTTTAGTGTAGAGTAGATTCATTTGAGGAAAATGTATACAAAGGTCTAACTCAGATCCCTGTCTATAGAAAAAGTACCTGAATATGTCAGAAGTTGTTCTTGTCCTTTATTAGTTCATCCCACAGCTCCTGACCCTAAACCAGACTAATTACTAGATGTCAGTCACAGCAGGTTTGTGTTTCCTGTGTAGAAATTGACATAAGCTCTGAGAATGAAGGTTAGGGCTAGAACCATGGCATTACCTGTGAAAGGTTATGAGATAAAGCCCCACTATTAAAAACACATTAAAAGTCATATAGTTTGCTTTTTTTACTTTTTAATTTTATTTATTTTAAATCCAGACCAGTTTTCTTTCCTTCCTATTCTCCCAGTCTCTCTCTACCCCTACGGGTATCATCCACTTCTTCATTTCTCTTCAGAAAAGAACCACCCTCCATGGATATCAACCAGCAATGGTATATCGAGTTGCAGTAAGACTAGGCACCTTCTCTTCTATTAAGGGTAGATCAGGAAACCCAATAAAGATAAAGAATTCCAATATGCCTGCCTTTTCAAGCTATGTAACTATGTTTGCTATTGAACACTTTAAATAATTCATCTTTATATTTAATCTTTTGAGACCTGTTTGTTCATCTCATTAGTTCATTGATGGCTACTTTGGGGAGGAGTGGTTGCTGTTTACTAGTAGAAGCTCTTCATATAGTTAAAAAATAAAATTGATCTGATATATACCTAGCAAATACTATCTCCCATTCTGTGGACTGTTCACTCTGCTTTTAGTTTACTCTGATATATAGAATTTCATTTCATGTAATCCCTTTTGACAATTTGGGGAAATATTTCCTGACCTATTGGAGTCCTATTAAGAAAGTTCTTGCCTACTCCTGAATCTTAAAAGGTCTTCCCTATGTTTTCTTCTAGCAGTTTCAGCACTTCAGTTTTGTAAAAGTCCTTGATTTTGAATTATGCTCAGAGAGATAGATACTTATCTGGTTTCATTTTTCTGTAGGTAGATAACATGTTTTTTTCAAGAATATTTGTTGAGTAGGTTGTCCTATTGCAGTATGTGTCTATATATCTCTATCTATCTATCTATCTATCTATCTATCTATCTATCTATCCATCCATCTATCTATGCTTTTTACAAATGTTAGGTGGCCATAGACTTTTATGAGAGTGTAGGGAGATTATTTAACATATATAGATATTTTTAAATTATAAAAAAGTAAGGGATAGCCATGAATTATTTACAGTGATCTAGCAGTTACAACACGAAAATAGTAATAAAAATTGTAAAAAGAAAAACCTTAAACAACTAAAAGATTTTTAAAGGAATAACAAAGAGGTGGAATCATGAGGCAGTAGTTATAAAAAGAAAAACAAAAAAGAGACAGTAGTATATTTCTAACCCCCAGTTTTCTTCACAGTGATGTGATAGTTTCCTTTTACCCTTAGGTTTATATTGCTATCAGTCTACACATGTGGATGAGGGACTGCTAGCCTCAGTATTTCAGACCAACTAAGACAGTTTATCTTTCCAGACAATAAGGATATCTGTGAATACAGACTGCTTCTGCCAGAAATTTCTGAATTTCTGGCCAGAGTCTCTGTCTTGTGTCTCTCTCTTTCCCTTTCCCTTTCTCTCTCTCTCTCCCTCTCCCTTTCTCTCTCTCCCTCCCTCCTCCCCTCCCTCCATCTCTCCCTTACCCTCCTTCCCTTTCTCTCTCCCTCCCTCCTGCTCTCCCTCCATCTGTCCCTTCCCCTCTCTCCCTTTCTCCCTACCTCCCTCCTGCCCTTCCTCCATCCCTCCCTTTCTCTCTCCATCCCTCCCTTCCCCTCCCTCCCTCCCTCCATCCCTCCCTCCCTCCCTCGCTTCCCCTCCCTCCCTTTCTCCCTCCATTCCTCCCTTCCCCTCCCTCCCTCCCTTTCTCCCTCCCTCCCACCCTCTTTCCACCCTCTCTCCCTCCCTCCCTCCCTCCCTCTCTCCTCCCCCTCTCTATCTTCCTCCCTCCCTCCTTCTCTCACTTTCTCCATTTCTCCATCCAGTAAAGCAGGAAATAAAATTACAAACTTAACACAGTGAACCAGGGAATCAAACTTTTTATAGGTAGAGCTTTCTGTAATTCAGACTTAGGTGCTGTGGAAAACTTCAAACCTGAGTATATTTGCATTGGTAAGGCACTGGGTTCCACAGAATCCTTGTAATGATCCTGCATGCTTCACCCTGCTGGCAGTAGATGAGTGTTGGAGTTCTTTTCTTTGACCATGTCTATGTTTAGCTTCTCTGGCCATACACAACGGATTCATTCTCTGATACTTGATACAAATCCTGCTTCTGCTTGTTCTATATATTTGTTTTATTTCAGCAATGTTTTTAACTCTCTGAAATTCTTGTGAAAATATTATTTGCAGTTCACCGTCAGACACAATTAATACTGGTCAGTGGGGTAGCTGAGGCAGCTGAGGTCACAGCAAAGGTCTAGGAATAAAGACAGTGACAATAGTCACTAGATTCTGTGGGAGAAGCTCAATGGTGATCTTACTCTTATAGGTAGCTCAACAGGGTGTCTTCAGCAACAGCAGCAGTAGTTTCATGGGTTTATTTGTGGGTGTTCATTGCTTTGTATAGAAAATGATGGCCTGAAAGTCCAATTATTGGTAAAAGTGTTTGGGCCCAATGGTACAGCAATTTCTAATCTTTCACTTTCCTTTAACAGTATTCATCCATAACATTAAGTGGCTTAGGTTGCTTTACTACAGCTGTGATAAACATGGTAAAAAGCAACTTGGAGAAGGAAGGGCTTATTTCATCTTATAACTCTCAGGTGACAGACCATCACTGACGGAAGTCAGTGCAGAACTAAAGCAGTAACCTGGAGGCAGGAATTGAAGCAGAGTATGTGGAAGAATAAGACTTACTTTCTTGCTCAGCCTCCTTTCTTATACAATCCAAAACCACATGCACAAGAGTGGCATCACCCACAGTGGACTGATCCCTTTCACATCAATCATTAGTAAAGAAAATGCCCTCACTCACTTGCCTACAGGGAGTCTGATGGAGATATTTCCTCACTAGAAGCTCTCTCTTCCCAGACAACTTTAGCTGACAAACTAGCCAGCACACAAAGCTTCCAATGTCCTGTCTTACTCAAAACTTCTACATCTTATCAGATGCCTAGCTTACAAAAAATTTTCTGTCGTTACATAGTTCATCTCATAATTCTGTTCAATTGCTATACAGAAGATTTTTATTTTGATATGACTCTATGTGTAAAGTTTTGTCTTTACTTCCTATGATTCTGGGATTATAGAGATAAGTCATTGGCCAGTCTGAAGAAGATTTTCCTGTATGTAGTTTTTCAGATTTGGGTCTTATGTAAACATCTTTATCAATTATTGCTTAATTTTTGTATAGAGTTTTAAGTAATGGTTTCTATATAATCCCCCACATCCAGTAGATGTCCAGTTTAACCATCAGTGCTTACCATAAAAGTTATAATCCTTTTTCCATTGTGTGCATTTTGTTGAAGCTCATTTATGTGTAAGTAGGTGGGCAGATTTCTAAAACTTAATCTCTTTCTTTTGTGGTATCTAAATTGTTGTGTAAAAATTTCCTTTTAATTTTTTACTTGACTTTGTAAAATATGGTTTGCTTCCTATATATTTGTGAATTATTCAATTGTCTCTTTGTTATTTATTATGGTCTTATATTATTTTGTCCTGAATAGAAACTTTGTATGACCATAATCTCATTAAAATATTAACACTCTGTGATTACAAATCATTTCTCAGAAAATACTGTTTCTTATTGAGTAGAATATAGATTCTGCTGCTATTGCATGTAATATTCCTATGCATACCTACTATGTTATTATTCATACCTAATATTCTTCCACTTAGTTTTAATACTCTTACTTGTTACATACAATTCCACATATGTATGGAGATGTTTCCATATATTCATATACTGTAATGTATATAAATCAGGGTAAACTGTTTTTAAAATTAAGTATGTATCACTTACTTATAATGCAAATACACAAAACTATCTTCTGTTCATTATAGACATATATAGTGCATTAATTTTTATCAATCATCAAAGTGGGAAATAGAATACTGGAAGTGTTTCTCTAATTATAGAATAGAACCCACTGATGAACTTTCCCAGTTTTATTTCAACCTCTAATAACTCCTATTCTATTGTCTCTCTTTATAACTTCAATTTCCATAGATTTCAAATAAGCACATCATCCTGTAGCATTTGTCTCTCTGTGCCTTTCACGTGACCTAATGATGTCCAGATATATCCACATTGTCAAAAATGGTAGAATTTACTATTTTATTGCTAATGGTTTCCAACATTTTATATTAAACCATTTTTAAAAAATTAGTTCATCCCTTCATATGTTCATTTTATTAACTTGTCTAGATGACTTACTCACCTTTCATTTCTTTTTTTTTTGGGGGGGGGGAGGTTGTTGAAACCTAGGTACTATTATAGAGGTACTTTCCCTCTTCATTGTGTTATATACTTAGTCTCCGTGAATATATACTTACAATTCATTTTTTTCTGAACTTGATTTTTTTCATTGTGAAATTACCTTCTATTTCTTTCCAGGCATCATTTCTTCTTTTATTGATTATTTTAGTTATTCACATTTCAAATGTTGTGCCCCTTCCTGGTCTCCCCTCTGTAAACATCCTATCCCATCCCCACTCCCCTTTACCTCTAAGAGGGTGCTCCCACACTCACCTACCCACTCCCTCCTCACACCTCTAGTATCACCCTTTGCTGGGCCAACAAGCCTCCACAGAATCAAGCACCTCCCCTCCCACTGATGTCAGGCATCATTTCTTAAAATCTAATTTATGTAACATACACATAGCCAAGTTTGTCTACTTTTGGTTACCATGAATTATCTTTTTATTTTATTATCTTAGGCAAATGTAGTTTTATAGCTAAAGCGAGTTTACTTGTAGAAATGTAAAGAGGCATATTATTTATCCAACAGTGGTAATTTCTGATAAATTGATCCACTTATACTATTTATGACTATGAATACTTACTGTGTTTTTATTAACTCTGATCTGTTTTACTCTTCTTTTACCCCTTTTCTCTTGGATTAATGGTGATCACTCTAGTTGAGGAGTGGCTCCGAAACCTAGGTCTGAAGAAATTAGCTTAGTATCAAGGATAGTTGTCATTGGCTTAATACTAAAGTCTTTGAAAAATTCTGATACAAACTGCATGTTTTTTTAACTGTAAGAAAATTTCCAAGAGATAAAGTTGTGACATCATCTGGATTTGAAACAAGTGTTAGTTCATGTGTAAGGCTCTTTTAATTGTCAAGTTAAAGTTACTTTTGTTATTTCTACAGTATTTATTGTAATTTGCATTGATTGTAAACTTTCTCATTGTGTTAGTGTGTTGAAACCTGGCATGTCTGTTAGGGGCTCTATCAACTAGCTACTGTTTTATTGCACTGAGTATTACAGAACCTTGGTTTTCTGAAAAAAAAAAAAAAAGCTTGCAAGTACTGGAAGAAGTGAGTTAGGTTTTAAGCAGAAGCAAGACAGTAGTGGACTTGATTATTACTGGTATAACAGCTTTACTTACATTAATTGCTAACACTACTGCTTCTGCAATTGCTTTGAAACAAGTTAAGACAGCTACTTTTATTAATCACTTAGCAAATAAATGTTACTAATGTGTTGAATATACAAGAGGATTTAGATAGTCATTTGGAACATCAGATTGATGCTCTTTATCCTATTCAAATTATTGGAAGGAAAAATTTACAAATTATTGGAATTTGGAATTTCATGCCAAATACCGATGGAGTTGTGTGACTTCTAAAATTTAGAGTGATAGTCATTATAATTAGGAAAAAGTTTAAAAATACTTGCAGAGTATTTGGCATAATTCTAACACAGCTCTGGATACCTTAACTTTGCATAGTGAGATTATGAATTCAAAGAATGTTGTTCTGCTTAGATTTGATGCTGTAAATACTGCTGATAAAGTTATTCATGGCTTCAGGTCAATATTTCCATCTTGGTGAAGCTTCATGAATGGCATCTATAGCAATGCTAGACCTTTTTGCCCTGGGAATATTTTTATTCCTGCTCATCATGTTAAAGCTTGTCTGTAACAACATCAACATGTTGGCAACCAAAGTACATGACTTGAAACTGTAGATGGACCCCCAGACAGAGTCATTAAATTAACAGGCTGGTAAACTAAGGACAGGTAAAATTCTGCACAGAGCCTTCCCAACCTAAGACAGAAGTGCATTGCCTTTGATAATGCATATTCCATGACAAGTAAGGAAGGCATTCTTGTCAGAATGACCTAAGACAGGCTCAGTCTTATATATAAAATATAAAGGGGTAATGAGAAGAGCCTTTCAGGCTGCTTGGCAGGAATCTAACATTGGCCAAGGACAAGGAAATGGGCTTCAGGCGAGAATCTGACTTTAGAACAAAGAAATAATTTCAGGCAGGAATCTAAATCTTAGGCTAGAACAAAGAAGTAATTTCAGGCAGGAATCTAAATCTTTGGTTAGAGCAAAGAAGTGGGCTTTAGGCATGAAAATGACTTTGGCCTAGGACTGGGAAGTAGGCTCTGATACTTTGGTCATCCTGATAAGCCTTTAGAAACAGTGATCACAGGAATGATCACTGGACTTTTTTTTATTGCCTTGCTTGTTCTTTGACTATTTGTGTTTATTTATTGCTTGTTCCTTGACTATTTGCACTTATTTTATTGCTAGTTCCTCATTCTAGAACTGACCTTAATACTTGCATGTAATTAAAATGCCATAAAAGCAAAAAAGAGGAGGGGGATGGGATTAGGGTGCTTCTGGGGGGAAATGAGTAAAGGGGATGACATCTGAAATGTAAATAAATAAAATATCCAATAAAAAAAGAAAATTTCCTCTTTCATATGGCTGAGCTTATGGTATGTGCTGATATGCATAATATGAGCTATCCTTCCTATACTTTACAGTGCATTTTCTTTTTATCTCTGCATTCTATGTACGTGTTCTTCTTTCTTTTTAATTTTTCTATTTATGTATTTAATTTATAAAAACATCATGCTCTCTAATCTTACTTATCTCTCTGCCCCCTCATATCCATTCCCCACTTTTGCAGCCTCTCCCACGAAGTAAATACACACAAACAAGCAAGAAAACAAAGTATAGAAAACATCTCATGGTGGAAGCTGTAGTATATGTGTCAGTGTGTCCCACAGTATATCCCTTTGTCCACATATCTTCACTTACAAATACTTATTGCAATGAATCTCTTGTCTGGTTTAAGATATCTGTCTTCTGTGACACCATCAATACTGGATCCTCATTAAGCTTCCTCCCAATGATCTGTTATTGCTTTGTGTTATGGTTGATCCTGCAGCATTAGATCAGCAAGACTGGCTTTTTAACATGTCCCATCTCCCAACCATTTGTGGATGATATAGGTTTTGGGATGGGAAAACTCAGAGCCTTAGATCTGTGTCTGGGTGACAACTGAACCACCTCTTCCTTATCTACACCACCAGGGTGTACTCTCCAGCACTGCTACAGCTAAGCCACACAATGTCTGCATCAGCAGAAGGCAGGGTCAGCCCTCAGGCTGTCTCACTCCTCCATGGCCAGCTCCACTGTGTTGCTAAGGCAAGGAGCATGATCAGCCTTCACAAGTCTTGCAGCTAAGTAAGGAGCAGTACCAGTCATAACCCTCATGGTGTCAAGGGGTGAGGGGTAAGGGAGCAGAGGGCATCTCCCTCTGCCCAGGCTACTTGATGGCAGAGTAGAAGCAGGGCCAGCTCTCTCTTCCTTGTGGTCTCAATTTGGCTCACTTAAGCTCCTGGACCAGCTCTTGTGTACTGCCAAGGCAAAGTACAGGGCCTGTTCTCCTATCTATCACAGGTGGTGAGGTGTAAGGTAGAGGGAGGGCATCATCCCTATACCCATGCCACCTCATAGCAGACAAGTGGTGGTGCCAGCTCTCCCACACTCTTCCCCTTGGGCCAGCTCACTTGTGCCCTACTATCAGATTCATCTCTGCTATGCTGTCCAGGCAGGGTGCTGGGCCTGCTCTCCTGAGTGCTACAGCTGGTGAGGACTAGGGATAACTCTCCTGTGCACATGACTGTGTGGACACATTTTCAGACTGCTGGAAGTGGTGAGAGCTGGTGGTGTCTGTGCTACCCCATGGCAGATGAGTGGTCAGCTCTCCCACACTAACCCTCAGGCCAGCTCACCTCCATGTCTACCACCAAGGTCATCTCCACTGTGCTGCTTGAGTAAGACTGCCCTGACCAGGGATGACCCCATTTTCTCTAGTAGCAACATGAGCTAAGTACAAAGTCAGCAAACCTGCAACTGCATAGCCATAGACCCAGGTATAGCCCTTGGTGGCCACTTAGGCTGGGACCTCATCATGGCCCCTGGTGGTGATGCTGGCCACTCACAAAGACTATTCCTCTCTACCCTTGAGTCTCCAGTTCCATCTCTTCTCATGATGCTCAAGCTCCTACACTTTTCTTTTTATCCCACATACGTTGTGGTGGCTCCTGCTGCAGACTATCCCACATGGCTGGCAAGCCTCTGGATGACATCTTCCAAACAAACACACTCTGTGGCAAGCAGGTGTCTATTGCCACCTTGTATCCTGCACCAGAGGGCAGGTCTGTGGGAGGCGTGGCTGTCTGTAGGTCTCTGTCTGCTTTCTTCTCCTGTTTTGTGCTATGTGGTAGTAGGTGAGACTCTGTATGTCTTTGACCTGCTCATGTCATGGGGGAGACAGTAAGTCTGTGGGTGCATGACAATATAAAATGCAGGTCTCTGTCTGCCTTCCCCCTCCCTAGCTGCACTACTTGGATTTGAATTGATTTGAATTTTTTGTGTCCTAAGCATAAAACAACTTGAGCCACCAAGCCAGACATAAAGGTAGGATGAATAAAAGACTGCTATTTTCTCCAACCCTGACTTATATAAGAACAACAACACCAATAAAGTATATCTTTGTACACTGTCAGGAGATTGTGTTCCTGTTGCTTCCATGGATTCCTTGGTGCTCATGGTGCTATTTTCTTCCATGGATAGTTGAACAAATTTATATTGTGAAAGGGAAAGTGTTAGAAACTACCACTCATTATTGTTCTGGCTCTAATGATCATAAGATTTGATTAGAATTTTACCTTAAAATATTGGTTTTATATTCATTTTTCATAAAATAAAAAAGCTTTTCCTATACCAGCAATAATCAAGCCCACTACTGCTTAAAGCTTGACTCACTTCTTCCAGTACTTCCAAGCTTTTTTTTCAGAATATCAAGGCTCTATGATATTCAGGGCAATAAAACATAAGATGGTTGATAGACCACCATAACTGACATGCCAGATTTCAATGCACTAACATAATTAGAAAGGGTAAAATCAACGTAACTTACATTAGAAACTGCAGAAAAAACATAAGTAATTTTAACTTGAAAATTGAACGAGCCTTAACACATGTGCTAATAAGTGTCTGAAATCCAGATCCTGCCCCAACTTTATCTCTTGCTAACGTAACATCATAGAGAACTGCAGCTAACTTCCAAATATGTTTCTGAAAATGTCCAGAACCAGCCTTCCAAATGAAGACTGTTATTTCCAATATCGAATTTATATCTAGACCAATCCATGATTGAGTTTGAATAACTGATCACCTTTTAGAAAAATACAAAAGTCATTATAGCTTCTCTTTTTGATTCTCTGTTCCACAAGGTCTAAAAACTTGAGGCAAGGCAGCTTATCCATCTGGGGTATAGGTAAGCAAAGGTGGGTTGAGAACATATGTCCAATACAGCTTCAAAATCCCCATTGTCAGGGCACTCAGCAAGCTCACAGGTCAGCATCATTCTTTGTCCTGGCAACAGCATGTCTCACCAATCTCTCTGGCAGCCACCATGCTCCTTCAGAATAGAAACATACATGCCCTGTTTCCTATATTAAATATGATTGGGATCATGCCTTATGCCAGTAAGTGGATCATTCCCTTTCACCTATGCATAAGTATACCTAGTTGTAGAGTGCCATAGACACTCAGCAGAAAGTTCCTTGGCAACCAACTTTTTTAAATAAAAAAGAAAAAGAAAATGATTTAAATAAATTTGTGGTTTCTGCGGATATACCTCCTCCGTTTTTATTTTATGAAGATAATATTTTAACGTTCCATGGGCCCCTTCCACAGTCCCTTGTCCTTGCCAATTATAAGGAATCCCAGTAATATGTGTAATGTTAAATTGCTGCCAAAAAGTCTCAAACGTTTGACTGCACTAGCTAGTTCCATTATCTGTTATTTTGTTTGTTTTTCTTTCTTTTTTTTTTATTATTGGATACTTTTTAAATCTACATTTCAGATGTTATCCCCTTTCCCCATTCCACCCCACCGGAAACCCCTTATCCAATCCTCCCTCTTCCTATTTCTATGAGGGTATGCCCCTGCCCATCTACCTACTCCCACCTTACCACCTTTGAATTCCCCCTTACTGGGGCATCCAGCCTTCAAGGGACCAAGGCCCTCCTCTCCCACTGATGCCTGACAAGGACATCCTCAACTATCTCTACAGCTGGAGCCATGGGTCCCTCCATGTTTGTTCCCAGGCGAGCTGTTTAGACCTTGGGAGCTCTGGTTGGTTGGTATTGTTGCTCTTCTCTCTAACTCCTTGTTTGGGGACTATGTGATCAGTTTGATGGTTAGCTGCGAGCATCCTCCTCTGTATATGTCAGGCTCTGGCAGTGCCTCTCAGGAGACAGCTATATCAGGCTTCTGTAAGCATGAACTTCCAGACATCCACAACAGTGTTTGTATATGGTGATTGTACCTGGGATGGATCCCCAGGTCGGGCACTCTCTGTAGGGTACCTTCTCTAGTCTCTGCTCCACACATTGTCTCATACTTGCTTCTGTGAGTATTTTGTTACTTCTCAGAATTTCTGAAGAGCCCACACTTTGGTCTTTCTTCTTCTTGGGCTTCATGTGGTCTGTGAGTAATATCTTGTGTATTGTGAGATTTTGAGCTAATATCCACTTATCAATGAGTGCATACCATGTGTGTTCTTTTGTGGATTAGGTTACCTCATTCTGTATATTTTCTAGTTCCATCCATCTGCCTAAGAATTTCTGGAATTCATTGTTTTTAATAGCTGAGTAATACTCCATTGTGTAAATGTACCACATTTTCTGTATCCATTCCCACATTGAAGGACATCTGGGTTCTCTCCAGCTTCTGGTGAATATAAATAAGGCTGCTATGAACCTAGTGAAGCATATGTCCTTGTTATATGTTGGAGCATCTTTTGGGAATATGTTCAGGAGTGGTAGAGCTGGATCCTCAGGTAATGTCCAATTTTCTGAGGAACCACCAGACAGATTTCCAGAGTGGTTGTACCAGCTTACAATCCCACCAACAATGGAAGCGTGTTCCTCTTTCTCTACGTCCTCACCAGTATCTCCTAGCATCAGAGTTTTTAATCTTAGTCATTCTGACTGGTGTGAAGTAGAATCTCAGGGTTGTTTTGGTTTGGATTTCCCTGATGACTAAAGATGTTGAACATTTCTTTAGGTGCTTCTCCACCATTCAATATTCCTCAGTTGAAAATTCCTCAGGAAAGATGGAGAATAGCCTTGAGCTCACTAGAACAAGAGACAATTTCCTGAACAGAACACTAATGGCTCAGGCTCTAAGATCAACAGTTGATAAATGGGACCGAATGAAACTATACATCAACAAATCAGGTAACCCTATTAAATTGGAGTACAGAGCTAAATAGAAAATTCAGGAAAAAAAGAATATCTAATGGTTGAGAAGAACCTAAATGTTCAGCATCTTTTGCCATTAGGAAACTTCAAATCAAAACAACCTGGAGATTACATCTTACACACATCAGAAGAGCTAATATAAGAAACTCAAGGGATAGCCTATGGTAAGGATGTGTAGCAAGGAGAATACTCTTCCATTGCTTGTAGGAGTACAAACTTGAACAACCCCTCTGGAGATCAATTTTGCAGTTTCTCAGGAAATTGGGAATAGATCTACCTCAAGATCCAGCTATATTACTCCTGGGTATATGCCTAAAAGATGCTCTACCAACCCACAAGAACATTTGCTTAACTATGTTCATAGCAATTCTATTCACAATAGCCAGAAACTAGAAACAAGATAAATGTCCCTCACCTGAAGAATGAATAAAGAAAATGTGGTGCATTATATATTGCAGCAATATTCAGTTTTAAAAAATAATGAAATTTTTAGGTAAATTGATGGAAGTATGAAAGATCATCTTAAGTGAAGTAATCCAGCTCCTGAAAGACAAATGTGATATGTACTCACTTAAACGTAGATATTAGCCAAAAAGGAACAAAGATAGGAGGAAAGAAAAAGAAAGAAAGAAAGAAAGAAAGAAAGAAAGAAAGAAAGAAAGAAAGAGAAAGAAAGAAAGAAAGAAAGAAAGAAAGAAAGAAAGAAAGAAAGAAAGAAAGAAGAAAGGAAGAAAGGAAGGAAGGTACAGAATACACAAGATACAGTCCACAGAACTAAAAAAGGTCAATAAGCTGAAGGGCCCAAGTGAGGATGCCTCAGTCCCACTTGGGAGGGAGAAGGAATCAATCACAAGTGGCAGGGAGGGAGGGACCTGGCAGGGAAAGTGGATGGGGATTGGGAGGAGGGGAAAGGGGAACTTGGTCTAGTATTTGGTGAGGGAAAAGGAGTAAATCCATGAAGGCCAGCACAAAGAATGGAAACAGGCAACCTAAGGAGGTAGAAGGTTGGAGGGACCCTCTAGAATGGACCAGAGACCTAGGAAGTAGGAGACTCTCAGGACTAAAACGGAGGGACCTTAGATAAAATGCCCAACATTAGGGAGAGGGATCTTATAGAGGCCACTTCCAGTAGGAAGACATGGCATCAAAGGAGGGAGGGGTTGCCATCCCATAGTCAAAACTCTGACCCATAACTGTTCCTGACTGAAAGAACTACAGGGATGGAAATGGAGATGAGCCTGAGGAATAAAGGTCCAGTGACAGGACCAAAGTGGGATCCAGCTCAAGGGGAAGGCCCAAGGCCTGACACTATTACTGAGGCCATGGCGTGCTCAGAAAAAGGGATCTATCATGACTGCCCCTGGAAGACCTAACAAGCAGCTGAAAGAGTCAGATGCAGATATTTGCATCCAATCAATGGAACCAATGGACCGAAGCTGCTGCCCCCTGTGGTCGAATTAGGGAAAGGGTGAAATAAGCTGAGGAGGGCGACCCTGTAGGAGGACTAGCAGTCTCAATTAATCTGGAACCCCGAGATCTCTCAAACACTGGATCACCAAAAAGGTAGAATACACCCGCTGATATGAAACCCCGAACACATATACAAAGGACTATCGGGTCTGTGCTCAATAAGAGATGATGCACCTAACCCTCCAGAGACTGGAGCTCAGTGATTAGGCAGTAGAAGAGGTAGGCAGAGTGAGGAGTTGGGAAGTAAGGGAAGAGGAAGAGGAAAGGGAAGGAGAGAGAAGAAGCAACATGGAGAAAGAATCATGGATATCTAGCAGTCCCTGGTAGCAATTTCTATCAAAAGGTTACATATTGTGTAACAATTCTAATTGGTTAGGCATCTTGTACATTGAGCATTTCCTAATATATAAATCCATTGGATAATCCTTAAGCATTAAGAATCTTCATTCTACTGGGAACTGCGAGCTTGGTGGGTATCTTCTGGGGCTTAACAGAAAACCATGAGGGTGATGGGGTTGGCCCAAAATCTATGGTTTGGGCCACGGTCTCCATGGAGCTGATCAGCAGAACCAGCAGCCACAATAACATCTTGTGGTGTGCTCTTGGCCTCTGGCTACTTCTAGTGCGGGAACATGGCCCAGATAGCTAGCAGAGACAGACTGCATTGTGGCTTTTCTAAATCTATCCAGTTTCGGTTTCTCTTCTGTATTTCTATATATTAAGTTTTGATTGGAAATTCTAAAACATAGGACATGGAACAATTATTTGTATAGTAATAATGCATTTTAAGTTTATTTATACCAATAAAGTCCACATTGAGTGTTGAATATTTAAAGTGGACAATCAGGATATTGCACAGATTCACACAAGTGATAGAAGGAATTCGTAGCCGTGTGTATCTTTAGATGTGAAAATCCATGATCTAGGTCCAAGTTAAACCCCAGAGTTTTGAGGTAAGACTATTTCATGTAAGGAAAATAAGGAATGTCCTCTTTCAGATTATGTAAACAACAAAAGAAATTAAAAAAAAAATAAAGCAAGGTGAAATGAGGAAAAACCAAGGTGACACCAATGTAGAAACCTAAAAGTATATCAAGACCAAAATAGCCAGGGTGACTGGTGATTTCCATAAAGCAAAGATAGAAATCTTTCTGCACGTGTGTGTCAACACATCAGCTCAAACATCAGGCACCCCAGTTCTGATGATACATTTAGCTACTGGCAGTCTCAAGTTAATTACAAGCTGCTCATCTCAAAGTAAGGCTTTCAATTTTAAAAGACAAGTTCAAAAATTCATAGAGAACTTTAGCAGATTGAATTGAATCTCTATGTTGGTGCTGCCGTGTGTGTGTGTGTGTGTGTGTGTGTGTGTGTGTGTGTGTGCATGTAAATGAGCATATATACAATTTATTATACTCTTCTTTCATGCATCTTGGTCTGACTTTACTTCTTTCCCTATATCTATCTCACAGGATTAATGTGTCTTCATTAAAATAACAATGAGGCTTTATATTGTGATTTCAGCATATGTAAAAAAAACATATTTTACCTCCCATCTTCCATGACTAAGTCTAAAGTAAAGATGGTTAACATTAACTATTTTTCTTGGAGGAAAATCACTTTCTTTGAGCATCCCCCCCATCAAAATAGTTCAGAGAGTGCTTTCAGAAATAATAAGAGGAATTCACTTATAGACCATTTATCACCTCAAAAACCCACATAGTATGTCAGAAAGTGTCCCTTTACCTTTCCATAAAAAAAGTAAAGCTTTGACAAATAAAAGTGAAGAAGCTAGAAGCTGGATTGTTCAATACTCAAAAGACTTGATTTCCTTTCCTTTCCCTTTGGGGTGAAGAAAAAAGCATAGAATGAAGCATTGAGGGAATAAATGGTGTGACAGTAGAAACGAAATAGTCTATAAGCCTGTGAGACTCACTAATAGAGCTCTTAAGCTAGTATGTGTCAACTTTCTGCTAGATGTTTAATCAATGAGTATCAGTTCCTCCTATTATCCCAGTTACACAAATTGCCAAATGCCCTAATTAGAATCAACCCTCACTATACTTGTATATAACTCTGAGTCCAAAATAAAGATAAAAATCTGAAAATAGTGTAACACTGACTATTCAAATCCTCACTGTCTCTCATTTACAAAGATCTTGTTTTTCAGTCAACAGATTAACTGTTATGTATGCAGAGACTATGTGAGTTCATCTGGCAATAAGATGTGAACTCTGCTCCAAGGGTACGGCACATATAAATAAAAGAACAAAAAAATTCAGAAGAGAAAGAGATAAAGGTAACTGTGTTTAAATGGAGAAGAAAAATTACCCATAAAATATTGTATACTAATGACTTTCTTTCAAGGCTTATCAGGTGAAAACAGAGTACTCAGCCAAACATGAAGTTCAGATGAACATACATACTTATATAGATCACATACACCACACACATATATCATAAGTACTATTTGAAAAATTTTAACCAGTCATCTCACACTTCATATATTTCTTGACTCTCATATGTCTACTCCGTACCACCTGTGTGATAATTCCTGAAAAATTTTCAATCCATATAATGTATATCAAATGAGCATAGCAGTAAACTAATTCCCAATGGCTTTTTGATATGCTCATAGCTTATTTCATTTCTTAACCCCCATCAAAGAAGCTACTCACTGGAGTAGACGTTAACACAGAGAGCCACAATTGGTCAAGGTACAGAGAATAAGAGACTATGGTATACTCATCCCTAAATGGGAAATCTACAATATACATCCACCTCACAAGGATCAGAAATGACAAACAGAAAGAGTATAAGAGGCAAAGGTGGTGTGTGACTAAATGGAAGCAATATTTTGACAGCAGGGAAGTTGCACATATGCATTCACAGAAATTGTGAGCTCATGCATAAGATATGTAAAAACTCAAGGCATACATAATGTGTGAAGAGGGGATAGAAGCAGGAAATCCCACATTTAGCTATGAAGGTTTGGTAATGTAAAGCTGGTTGGAGATGGACACTCATGTTTCTTAAAGTCATATCCCATGCTAGCTTATCATGTTCCAGAGGAAAGTCATACATTAAAGAATATAGGGTCAATTAAAACTATACTTGGTAGTTATCAAATAAACTGTACAAATCTGGGTAAGTAGGGAAGCTGAGACTGTATCTGGGAGAAGTTGGGAAATAATGTGAATATGATCAAGATTCATTGTATAAAATATCAAAGAACTAATAAAATAAGGAAATAATTAAATGTAAAACTATAGGTGATAGAACTGAAAAATTGCTCATCACTGTCATCTTTTAAAGTGAGTATCACATCATATCATTTATATGCTCAAAATCCTCTGTTGAATTCATGTTACATTCGGATTAAAATCAAAGAGGATCCCATGTTTCCTGATTACTAGAATTTAAATGCCAAGAAACTTTCTGCTGACTGTCTATGGCACCCTACGACTAGGCATACTTATGCATAGGTGAAAGGGAAGGATCCACTTACTGGCATATGGCATGATCTCTCTCAGGCATTTAATATGGAGAAGAGGGCATGTTTGTATATTTTTCTGCAGGATTCTGAAGGAGCATGGTGGCTGACAGAGAGATGGGTGAGACATACTGATCCTGGAACAAAGAAAATTGCTGACCTGTGAGCTTGCTGAGTGTCCTGACAATGGGGATTGGAAAGCTGTATTCCCGACCCACTATTGCTTATCTATACCCCTGATGGGACAAGCTGCCTTGCCTCAAGTTTTCAGACCTTGTGGAACAGAGAATCAAAAAGAGAAGCTATAATGATTCTTGTATTTTTCTTAAAGATGGCCAGTTATTCAGACTCAATCATAGACTGGTCTAGACAGAAATCCAATATTGGAAATAACAGTCTTCATTTGGAAGGCTAGTTCTGGACATTTACAGAGACATATTTGTAAGTTAGCTGCAGTTCTCTATGATGTTACCCTAGCAAGACATAAAGTTGGAACAGGATCTGGATTTCAAACAAGTGTTAGTATGTGTGATAAGGCTCTTTTGATTGTCCAGTTAAAATTACTTTTGTTTCTTCTACAGTATTTAATGTAAGTTGCATTGACTGTACACTTTCAAATTGTGTTAGTGTGTTGAAACCCAGCATGTCAGTTACAGAGGTCTATCAACCAGCTTTTGTTTTATTGCCCTGAATATCACAGAGCATTGGTATTCAGAAAAAAGTTTGCAAATACTGGAAGAAGTGAGTCAAGCTTTAAACAGAAGCAAGAAGGTAGTGAGCCTTATTATTGATGGTATAACAGCTTACATTAATTGCTAGCACCCTGCTTCTGAAGTTGCTTTAACACAAGAAATTAAGACAACTACTTTTGTTAATCATTTAACAAAAAAAAAAAAAACAGTTACTAAAGTGTTGATATACAAGAGGATTTAGATAGGCATTTGGAAGAATGGATTGACCCTCTTTATCCTATTCAAATTACTGGAAGGACAGTTAGAGTTTAAGAGTAAGGAGCCATCTTGAGTAGCATGCCAAATAACATTGCATTCCTGTTAGTTCTAAAATTTACAAGGGCAGTCATTACAATTAGGAAAAGTTTAAAGACCCTTGCAGGGTATTTGGCATAATTCTAACACGTGTCTGGATATTTTAACTTTGCATAATGAGATTATGAATTTCAAGAATGCCACTCTGCTGAGCATTGATGCAGTACATATGGCTGATAAAATTACCCATGGCCTGAGGTCAGTGTTTCTATTTTCATCAAGCTTCAAGAATAGCATATATAGCTTGATCATACTAGCCCTTTGTGTCCTGGAAATACTTTTATTCCTACTCATCATGTTAAACCTTGTCCTTAACAACATCAACATGTTGGCAGTCAAGGTACATGGCTTGAAACTGAAAATGGACCCCCAGACAGAATTATTAAATTAACAGGGTGGCAAGCCACGGACGGGTAAGATGCTGCACAGAGCCTTACCAACCTAAGACAAAAGTGCATTGCCTTTGATAATGCGTATTTCATGACAGGTAAAGAAGGCATTCTTTTCAGAATGACCTAAGACAGGCTCAGTTTTGTTTATGAAATAAAAAAATGGGGAGAGACAGAGAGCTTTTGGGGTTGCTTGGCATGAATCTAACATTGGCCAAGGACAAGTAAATGGTCTTCAGGCAGGAATCCGACATTAGTCAAGAACAAAGAAGTAATTTCAGGCAGGAATCTAAATATTAGGCTAGAACAAAGAAGTAATTTCAGGTAGGAAGCTCAATACTAGGCTATCAAAAAGAAGTAATTTCAGACAGGAATCTAAATGTTAGTGTAGAACAAGGAAGTAGGCTTTAGATATAAAAATGACTTTCAGCTAGGACAGAGATTTAAGCTCAGATATTTTGGTCATCCTGATAAGCCCTTAGGATCAGTAGTCACTTGAGTGTTCAAGGAATTTGTTTATTGCCTTGCTTGTTCTTTGACTAGTTGTGTTTATTGTCTTGTTTGTTCCTTGACTAATTGTGTCTATTGTATTTCTAGTTCTTCAACCTAGAACTGACCTTAATGCTTACATTATAATGTATAAAAGCAAAATAGAGGAGGGGAAGTGGGATAAGGGGTTTCTAGGGAGGAGAAATGGGAAAAGGGGATATCATCAGAAATGTAAACAAATAAATTTTTTTTAAAAAAGAACAGATATGAGGGAAAGAAATACAAGTGATATTTAACATAAATGTCTACTTAACTATAATGACTATATTATTCAATCATTTTAATTGTTCAGTTCTATTGAATATATCCCAATGTTTTTCATAGATTAATTTCTTAAAATTTTTTGGTGGAAGGCACAATTTTTACAATTTAATTGAGGAAAATACTGATATAAGATATTCCTTAATTAACCTAGGTAAAGTGAGAGAGACAATTATCTAAATTAATCCCAACAATGACAGTATAACTCTAGATTTAATGTGTAGTTTTAGCTCACTTTTGCAATGAATATCAAAAATAAACAATTAAAAAGATAGCTTTCTTAAGTCTAACCAAATTTTCTAATTACCTACTCTCCCTACCCTTTTCAGCAAAAAGAAGCTACGGAGAGTCATGATCCTGATCGTTAGGGTTTAGATATCTGGTTATGGTTATTTTATAAATTATAGACAAGTTGTTATTTTAAGGGATAGTTTGGAAATGGTTATAATTTTGAGTAGGAAGGAAGTAGATGGGATGGATTACTAAATTTATTCTTAATCAAAGCATTATATATCCACAATCTTACATTGGTACAAATCTTTATAATTGATTCAAATTGAAGTTATAATTTTATATTAGTATAGAAATTATAGATTGATACAGATTTAAGTTTTTCATTGGTATAAATTTCTCACACTGATGCAAAATTTGAAATTAATATTGTTATTATTATTGTACCTATACAACTGATTTAAGCGTATGAGTCTTATATCCAGTTCTAATAACTGCTATTACATACTCTTTAGGATGATTAAGTAATGCAAGTTAAGGGCCAAATAGTAAACTCATGGTCATAATAGATTCTGATCTAATTATATTAAGGTGCTTTCTACAATATTAAAATATAAATAGCTAAGAATAGTCATGACTTAACAATTCAGATATATTTTATATATAAACAGTCTTTTAAAACACCAGAAATCCACAAAATATGACATTTAATATTAAATCTTTATTAAAGATCATTAGACTAGAGTCATGTCCACTCCAGAAAACACCTCCTTCTTGGTTCAAAGAACAAAGAAGCAACAAATCTTCATAAGGAGTTGCTCCAGTTATAGCAAGGTAGCCACTGGACAAAAATTGCTTTATTCATATACAGAGAAACAATACTGTTCAGGAAAGGACACATAATGCAGGATAGTTGACAGTTTAGCTCTGCCAAGACAGAGTAAGCTAGTCCTTTATAATTCTTGCCTAATTCATGGTCTCTCAGATGGTTCTGGGCCAGAAGGCTGAAGACTGATTCTCTGACATTTTGAGTAATAGGGCACTGTTCAGCTGTCTCTATAATTTGTTTAAGTTTTGGAAGCTATGACTTTGTGCTTACTACATATTCATGTAATAATTCTTTCTTGGATTTCTGATGATATTGAAAACTAGTTATAATCTCATAATCAAATTCAAGATTTCTAGCACTGAGATGATATAGGTTTGAAAGGATGATTTTCAATGATAATGCAAGCTTAAATCAGAACATAATTCAGTATAAAATTGAAAGCTATTTAAGTCAGGATAGATGGTACAGTACTTTATGTAATTGACAAATATGATGGACTTGATGTTAATTGTATATCATACTTTGTAATTTACATAATTGTTATGGTTATGCTCAGTTTATGTCTGAGAGAAGAGCCTTTTTATTGGACAGAAAGGGTGAGATGTTGGGCATGAGTTCTAATGCTTTGTCTTAATTTGGATCCCCAAAGCCATAGTTCCAGATGTTGAGGGTCCCTGCCCCCAGCTGGCTTTGATTTACAATAAAGAATTGCCATATAGCCAATGGCTGGGCAGGGAGATGTAGATTAGACTTTTAGATTGTGCAGGTAATCTAAAAGTGGAAAGATGAGGAGAGAAAGATCAACTTACTCAGAGGAGGCAGAAGGATAAGATTTAAGAGCTGAAAGAAAGAAATCATCCAGCAATGTAGGTGGAAAGGGAAAGTGGGCCTATTGGGGGCTTCCCAATAGATAACAAGCCAACAAAAATAAAATACAGATTTAGAAGGCGTTAAGAAATACCAGAGGGGAGGCTGTGCTAGCCACGAGGAGGCTTAGAAGTGCCTAGCCATTGAACTAGTCAAGACATATCAAAATCAGCTGGTATATGTTTGTCTTTCATCTGAGACTCCTGAGCTCTTAGGCAGGTGCAACACATCTGTGAACCCCCGGAAGCCAAAGTGTATTAATTATTCATCACTACAGTTATCCAATACCAAATATTCACTCAAAAATCATATACACACACAAATAACATTATATGGAGTAAGTAGATTGTATTTAGGAATGTGTGTGTGTGTGTGTGTGCATGTGTGTATGTGTGTGTGTGTGTGGTGTGGTGTCTGTGTAACAACCATTAAAGAGTTCATGAGAGCAAGGAGAGGTATAAATGGGCAGAATTAAAGTGAGGAAAGTAAAAGAGAAATCATACAACTAAATTATAATTTTAAAAAGTAAAAAAAAACAAATTATTATAAAAATGATGTCTGGAGATGAAAAGATTGCCCTGCAGTTGGTTAAGTGCACTTAATGTTCTTGCAGAAAAACTACTGTTCATTTCTTCATGTCTGGAATCTCACAAGTGTCTGTAATTCCACCTCTTGGTGGTCTGAGACCTTCTTCCATCCTCAGAGACACTTGCATATACATGTGAGCATACAAATAAAATTTAAGAGTCTTATTTTTAAACAGATGACTTTTAAGCAAGTGTTCATTATATATTACTGTAGGCACATATATTTGTGTATATTATAGATAGGCAAATGTGTAAATGAAAATCAGCAAATATATAAATTGTCGTTTTGTCAGAATGTTTTCCTTCTAAAGAAAATAGAAATGAGGGAGCAGTTTAACAGATACTTTCCTATTTTTACTTGGCACCATATCAAAGATTTTTACATCTAAAATGCATTTGTGGTTTTCTTGTGTGATTAAACTGATTATTTAAAATAATAGTGAAAAAAGAATTACGAATGCCTTTTATTTCTTTTCCTTCTTAAATGGAGTGTCTTTATCTTGAGAGAAAATTTCCTCTAAGAGTTTGAGAAATCTTGACAGACGCATGAGGGGGAAACTGCCATGTAAACACTAAACGGCATTTTCTTTCTCTCATGTAGAAAGAACTCAAATCAGCCTTGGGGTAGCCTGCTTTTATCTTGAGGAAGGTAACCTGAATGGCCATTATTGCACAAGTAAAAGATATCTCTTTTTCTTAGAGAGCACTGTAATATATTGTGAATGTAGATACTCAGTCCAAGAAATAACTATTCTCTTTGGTAATGGAAATCATTTGATATGATTGAGTTAGGGCTGTATTCATATGTCATTATGCTTAGGGTGTCAGGAGTAGCTCTCTATGAACTGAGACTGCACTGTACCTGAATTAGTCCTTCTTCAATTGATATTTGCAAAGCATTCTGAAATTTTCACTCAGTAATTTTATCCAAGACCTAAAGAACTTTATAATGCAGTCATGATGTTTCTCTGCTATAGACTCTAGTTCTTAAAATAAGTTTTAAAAGAAGAAGGGAGAGTCATTGTGAATATGCTAAGTTATGTTGCATTGGATATACATTGAAAGGAAATGACAGACACCTTAAGAAACACATTAATGCTGAATAAATCACTTTCTTATGTTATGATCATTATTGCAAAAGAATGAGAGTGCAAGTTGACAAGGCCATAAAATCCACAGGACTTGGAAATTATCACCTCAGAGGAATTGGCATTTTTACTAGCAGTCTTCCTTAGGTGTGATGGGACTTTAATAAGAAAATAAGAATGAGATCTGGTACTCATTTGCTTATAAGGGGACAGCTTTTGCTCTCATGGAATTATCTGAACTTTGATCTGGAGCTCAGTGAGCAAAGTGTGTTCATAGTATTTACTGATCGATGGTGGCAGATACCACCATTAAGCTAGCTTCTGGGCACACAGAAGTGAACCAGAAACTAACACAACAAATATATTTTATAAAAAGTCCTAGTGATGGATTTGATCCTGTAGGCTATGTAAACTGCTTCATATAATACCGATGGCAGTGGTAAACTACCTTTTATGTTGTCTTTTCTTACTATAATCACCAAACTTGGAGTAAATCATTCTTCAGTGGAGGGTTAGCTCAAGGCCTCATACGTGGATTTTGAAAAAGTTTTACTATACTGTGTTCAGAACCTTGTAATTCTTAATGCTTTGAAAAACATGGTTATACTTTTTTAAGTTTATTGAGCCCTACAAATTGTATATTCAAAGGTTAGAGACATTTGTCATCTGTGAACCACAGCATCATTTATCGGGGCCTTACTCCATTGTAGAAGTAATGGTAGCTATAATGAATGAATGCTGGAGAATAGAACAAGGAAGAGTTTGGAATGTCTTTGAATTTTTTTTATGAAGTAATAATACTGTTGAGATGACCTAGGAAGGCTGAGGTCTCTGAATTTCAATAATTTTATTCAGATAAAAGGAAAATATGACTTCACTGAAAGTACATTGCTTGGTTGTGCTTCTAAGGCTTGTTTCCATGTATTTGTCATCTAAAAAGTCATTAAAAACACAACCATACATTGTAAAACTAAAGAGAAATGACAATATATATTTAGTTCAATAATTTTTTAGTGCATTGTCCCCTCATAATGCATGGCATTGTTACCAGAATCACTATAACTTATTTTCTTTTTTTTTATTTTTAAATTTTTTTATTTCAGAATTGCTGTTATGTACAGACATCATAAAAAAACACACACACATATACTGGATATTTTCCACAACATAAGAGCTGGGAATAAAGTCTAAGGGCAATTAGAGCTGAAACTGTCCCACAGAAGTTAGAAGATGTCCCCTCCTTAAATGTCCTTGATCACCTCCTCCAGTTCTTCCTTTGTGAACATGTGGAAATTCTGACCAGGCTGCACCGTGGCTAGCTCAATGTTCGTTGCGTTCAGCTTCTCCTCCATGACTTGCTTGAGGATGATGAGTGAAGACTTGATGGCTTCCTTCAGAGTCATAGACTTGTGGTAAACTTCTTGCAAGGAGCTCTGGGCACGCTCTGAAGCAGAGCCAATTGCTTGCGCATCACACTGTACAAAAGTCCCAGATGGGTCCATGTGAAACAGTTGGGGTTCATTCTCATCAACTCCTCCAAACAACAACGCTACACCAAAGGGACAAGACATGGCACCTGGATCTGCATCCTCTTCGCCAAACTTATTTTCAATCTTCAAAGAAGATGATAGATTCCATTTGATGCTCAAATGAAGGAAACCAAATTAAATAATGGGCATGACTCCCCAAAAGTAAAGTTATTTCCTCTTATATCATGAAATAACACCCAGAAGATGACAAGATTTTGCTTTCCTTTTAGTTTCAAATGTAATGTTTCTTTGTGAAAAGGGGCTTGAAAAATGGGTTCTCACTCTATAGTTCAAAGTAACCTGAGCACATTGTGTATGGCTAGACTGGAACTAACAATACCCCTGTGTCATGCTGCTTAGTTCTGTGATTACAAATATAAAACAGCACATATAGCTTATAGTATATTTCTTATAACCTAGTTATATTTTAACAAATCAAGAGAGTTGGGTCAGCAAAATATGGTATATAGACAGTGTTACTATCCCTTGACTTCACAAACCACAGGTAAGATACATATACCTCAAAGAAAAAAGATTATTTTTATAATCTTTGCTTATCCCATAATAGGATTGGAGACCTTAAGGCTTTTTCAAGTTTCCAATTCCCTTTGCTTGCTTAGTCAAAGATTTAATGCTCACTAGAAAATATGAATTTTCTGATCTCTTTTACCTGCCTGGATGCCATATTGCAGTGTCTTTTTATGTAAGTTTTTATGTCATTAATTCCCTCTCTTTAATTCTGCTTGGAGTCGGTGTCCTTTAATGTCATCCATTGAATTTCCCAAGAGTGAACTCTTTTTTTCTCTTCTTGCAAACATCTCCTAATTAATGGTCACCACCGCCTTCTCATTAATGCTCATACAGGAGGCAATTAATGATCACTCATGCACCAGATGAGATTTTCAGACACAGCTCACTCCAACAGAGCTATAGCCTATGTGACCTCAGTCAAAATTTCATTTTTGTGTTTTTTTCTGTAATGAGAAGGGTGCCATGACCTCTTTCTTGCCTTCCTCCAAATAACAGACTCATTCTCTCTGTCAATAAATACATCCAAGTCATTTCTGTATATTGTTAAGATGCAGTTATTTTAATTTTGTGTGTATGCTTTGTTTTTTCTGCATACATGTAAGTGTACCATGTGTGTCTCCTATTGAATGTGGTAAGAAGACAATATCAGATCTCCTAGAACTGGACTTATGACCCATCATGTGAGTACTGGGAAGTGAGCCTGAGTTCTTTATAATGATAGCAAGTGTTCTTAAGCTCAGAGGCAGCTTTCTAGCCCATCTCTGTTCTCTCTATATTTTTATAAGTCTAAAGCACTAAAGGTAGTATATAGTCCACCCTCCATCTCTTCTGTGAGTAATATATACTTACTGTTTCTACACCAATCTTTGGGGTGTGTGTGTGTGTGTGTGTGTGTGTGTGTGTGTGTGTAAAGGCAATGGCTCATGGTGAAGCCCAGGTTAGGCTCTAACTCACCATCTTCCTGTCAATATAACTTGGCAGCTGCAATTCTCTTGCTGAAGTCATTTCACCAAAAATATCAGTTAACTCCAAATGCAAAACATTGATGGTTATGTAGCTATAAATTTCTTGGTGCCAAATATAAATAAGTCTATTGTAAAATTATTTAGGTAACCCAATCTTTGGTAGCTCACCTTTGGCTGAGTAGCCTGAAATGATTCACAGAAACATTATATTTCATTACCTCCCTCACCTCAAGCCTATTTATTCACATACAGACACACACATACACATACACACACACACACACACACAAACATATACACACACACAAATATAAGATTGAAAATTCTACCTTCCACTGTGTGTGTTTAATTCATCTAGTAGTATTTATAGTTCCATATTTTCTTGGATCCCATCAAATGTTCACTGTTTCTCTTCCTTCTCCAACACCAACTCATTTTATTCCATCCATTACATTAATATTGATAACATTCTGGTTTCTTCATTCCCTTTCTTTACTAAAGTCAGCCAAACAAATGTTATCTACTTTTTAACTTTCCATATCACTAGCCATTTCGTGTCTTCCCTTTTATGAAATCATCTGAACTTCAGATTTATCATCTGGTTACCAATTTTAAATAAATAAGAAGCTGTCAAAATTTGATCAACATTTACAAAGGAAAAATGTAGTTTTCTCATTGGAGTTCCACTGGGTATGCAAACTACAATGAAAACAAGGTTCCATACCCAGAAGGAGTTGAACAACATAAGACAAACTAAACTAAATGGTATTTTGGAAGGTGATATTTTTGTCTCATAATTGTTCTGGGTATTTTTAAATCTTACTAGTCTTTTGTTTTTTTATTACAGTTTCCAACTGTGTTATTATATAGAATTTTTGTGTGTATGCACCCACATATGCTCTCAGGCATGGACACACACACACACACACACACACACACACACACACACACACACACATTATATATATATATACATATATATATATATATATATATGTATGTATGTATATATGTATATATGTATATATGTATATATGTATATATGTATATATATATCTTGTGCATTTTCTTTGTTAATATTTTTATTTTTTTAAATTTGCCTTTTTTTCTAAAAAATACATAAAGAAGGTGTGGAGTTGGATGGGTAGAGTGATGAGAACAGTTTGTGAGGAGATATGGAAGGAGAAACCAAGATTAAAATATATTACATGAAAAATTTTCAGTAAAAACATCTTCACTTGATTTCCCAATAGAGATCTTATACTTATTATTTCCAAAAGCAGGTTTATTTTTTTTTTCTTTACAAACACCTAAAGTTAGGCTTCCTCCAGTGCTCCCAGTGAATGGTATCTAAACCCATGTAAGTATTCACATAATAAATATGGAAATATTTTTTTGGTTTCTCCATCTTTTCTCAACTCTTCAGCTAAATCAATTCCTCCCAACATTACTTCCTTTTATGACTTAAAACTATACTGTTTTCTTCAATTACACACTAAAAGCATTATTACCAGTATAAAATCCAAAATCCTTATCACAATCTCCCAATGTACATGAAATTGTCCAACATCTATTGTGTTTCCAACTGTAACTATGGTATCACATGCTATTTGTGTTTAAGCTGTTGGCTGTCCTTGCAGTGTCATTACTTTAAACGTTACCCAATCCTATTATCACTTTCTATATGTGAATTATAACAACCATACAATATTCAATTCAATACGTATTTACTACTTTTTTCTAGCTTTGCAGGAACTATTTGTAGCATCTGAACATTTGAAAAATTACTTATATATCAAGTGATTCTATATGGTTAAGTGTCCTGAGCAGGATACCCAGATATATTACTTGATTTTCCTCATAAAGAAACTTCATTTGCATTTTATCAGACTGAACTGTTACATCATACAGCTCTAAGGAAATTATTTTGATACTGGATATATTTTTTAAAGTGAGTATTGATAGATAGACTTTAAGTGAGAGGGGGTACTGGAATTAATTTTTCTGTCTAGGATGTCTTTCAGCCTCCTCAGCAATAGCTAGGATGGATATACTTTTACAGTATATTTAAACTATGAACTATCTTCTTTGAAAAAAAATTAAGATTCAAAGACTTTGACCTTTATCTGAATGTAGGTATGAATCCTTGTGATTATGGGTACTCTTCAACCTGTGAATGTGATAACGAGAAGAAGATTTTGATTATTTTTATAGTTATTTTTTGGTTAGTGTTTGAGCATTTTGTATGTTTCCCATTGACAAACACTACCCCTCCTAAGATCTCCCATTTTACCAAAGCTCAGCCTGTTTTTTCAATATATCCTTCAGTGGGTGTTCCCCACCTGCTGTAACTGCTATCTTCCCAGAGATTATTTTTCAATCTAATTTCCTAGTCTAGTACTCCCCCCTGACCACTCTTGACTCTCTTGCTGTTTTATTCCACAAACACTTGGGATAGCTCCCCAGGATTTGAAACTCAGCATGGAAATAAAATGAGCAATTTTCTCCTCCTCCAGGAAAGCTAGACACAGTCTCAAGTGTAAGACATGTTATTTTGAGTTCTTACTTCTAACATACCACAGGTATCAATATCCTAATCAGATACTGTTTTTCCAAATAATTATTTTGTATATCATAATGTATTTAAAGAATGATATCACTGGTGGAAAATTTTTATAAAATTTAGTTTCTAGATTATTTACTTATATCATGTCAATAACAAATTAAAAAGCACAGTATTTACTATGGATAATTTTTATTATCCAAATTTACTCATAGATAACCATGCCAAAAAAACCCACAAAAAACAAAACAAAAAAACAAAGTAATTTACTCAAGTTCAAAAAGCTAGCAAATCAGAGACACACTTTTAACCCAGGCCATCTGAATTTCAATTCTATGCCCTTTCCCATTATTTTATATTTTTCTCCCACTCCTAGGCCAGAGATAAAATTTATTTGGCATTCTGCCTTCTCTCCCTAGCAGATTTCAATTGTTATTTTTTCTTGTATCCTAGCCTAAGTCCCACCCGTGGACTGTCCTATATAATAGCTACTAGCCATGCATGACTATTGAACATTTAAATAGAGCTAGCACAATTAGTTGATTGAATTTATAGTATTATTTAATGTTGAGTAAATTTATATAACCACGAGGTAATTTTATACTGTATTGGATAGTGAAGTAGCACTACCTGTGTCCTTTCCATGGTGACAAAAAAGGAAGCTGACTAACTGTATACTTGCCACTAAGAACAACAAATGCACAATGGCATTACATTTTCTTTCTATTAGAACAGGACAATTGGAAATTTAAGACACAAGGGAAAGTAAATAGCTATTCAATGTTGGTGCTGAATTGAGGACAATACTAAGAATACGTATGGTAAGAGAATCCAGGGCACCATTTCAAGTCACAGATGGTTCATGTTAAGTTCATGGCATCCAGATAGATGGCAACAGCCATAGCATCAGTGGCCAAAGTCAAGAGGGTAAAGAATGGCAAACAGAAAAAAAACCATCTTTGATAGTAGAGGTCTTTAACTTAAGTATACATGAATAGATCATCTATTGTATCTAAGCCTTTGTAAGTAAAAGGGTCAGATATAGCACAAACTGAGTGTACATAAAGTGAATAGTTCAAACTGGACAGAGACAAAAAGAATAAAGATGAAAGGGAAAGACAAAGTATGCATTAAAATGAAGAGGAAAAATCGTTAACACTGTGCATACAAGCAAATCAATTTACATATACATAGACTACATTATGACTTTCTAATCCTAATAATACCAAACTCTTTGAACATCTTTTCTGACCCCATACCATTCTAGGTGATTTTTATAGAGTTTTATAGCTCATTTTTATGGGGTAGTTCTATTATTATCATCATTTTATAAATGAGAAGGTTAAACCTTGGTTAATTCAACCCTCACTTCCAAAGTTAGGACTTAAACCAGTTTTTACAATTTAAAAAAAAAACTAATTTTTGCTTCAATATATATCTACAAAGCATGTCTTTAGTCTGAGACAGGAGGAGAAATCCCTTGGGAGCAGGTATTAGTCAGGCCTATCAGAAGAGATTTGGCCCTGTATGTTCAGTCTGAGCCTGAAGTATGAATATGTAGTGGATACACTGAAGAATTTAAAGGATAAGCTTGAGTGTGTGAAAGCAGACTCACAAGCAAGGAAAGATATTTAGAAGTGTGGAATATTCCAGTAATAATAACAAAAAGTAGAGCAACAGCAATATTAGCTCTCATTTCAATACATAAAAGCCACATGTTACCCATACTTGGATGCTTAGTATCTATTAATCATCATTTCACTTATTTATTGGTAATACTAAGAGTTTGATTTCACAACATAAAGCATGAGTACATGAAAAGACATGGGATTGTAATCAGAACCTGTATGGGCCTAATGCCATATTCTTTCAGGTTTAAAAATAGCTTCCATGAACAAGGGCTTCTATGAGATTCTGATGTCTCTATTGCCTTTGAACCCTTTTCTAAAACTTTATGAGTTTTCTTTTATCTTCTTTTCTTCCTTCCTTCCTTCCTTCCTTCCTTCCTTCCTTCCTTCCTTCCTTCCTTCCTTCTTTCCTTTCTTCCTTTGTTTTTAGATTAGGTATGAGTTTCAACAGCCAACTTTGCAAACAATGCCAAGGCTTCATGTTCTCTGAAGAATATATCCTCCTCTAAGCTATTAATATCTCTGGGGAGTAGTACAGGAAAAACACCAGAGTTTCTGTACATTGAGGGCACTGAAGAACTGTAACCTGATTAGAGGTTCCCCTGAGATCTGTGTTAAGATTTTCATCTCCCTACTAACTAAGCTTTGGTTAAACATTAAATATTTTGATTCCTAATGACTAGCCTATTTTTATTTTGTAAATATTTTGACAGAGTGTATGTATGTATGTGTGTGTGTCCGTGTGTGTTTGTGTACATGTGCATGAATCTGTGTGTGAGAATATTCACTTATGTATGTAAATTTATACAGTTACAGAGGTCACACTAAAGTATCTCTCAGTCATTCTCAACTTTGTTTTTTGAAATGGGGTCTTTTACTGAATTTGGAGCTGAACTGATTGGTTGAATTAGTCAAACTGGCCACCAAGCTCCTAGTGTGCTGTCTTCAACAAAACTCCCAGTGCTGGGTTTACAGATGTATAACACCATGTCTGGCCTTTTCCATTAGTTCTGGGGCTCAAACTTTACTGAATAAACCACCTTCACAGCCTCTTGATATAAAATTTATTTAGAAATAAAATAGCATATTCTAATATAATGAGCATTGGCAAATGTATGTACCCTTGTAATCAACTCCCAAATCAGTATACACAGGTACTACTATCATTCCAAAAGGAAGTTATTTCTTTTAATATTTCATCATGATGCCTGGCTCAAGCAATCATTTTTAAAGCATTATTTTGATTCTTTTATTCACCTGTATTTTTTTCTCAGTCATACACACACTTTCTCTCTCCTGTCTCGTCTTCCCCACTTTTCAGACAAGGTAAGCCAAGGTGATACTGTATAACTTACACACTAAACTTTCTCTTCAGTCTCTAAAGTGCTAAGATTACAAACCTGTGCCACCATGCTTGGCTTGTCTGTCCTTAAAATGAAGTGAGATTTCCAGTACTCCTTTGTGTCTGATTTCTTTTACAAATTGATAGGTAATAAAAATCTATGCTGTCACATGTATACGTGTATCAGTAATAAATGTTCCTGTTGAATATTATTACAGTGAGTAGGCATACTATAATTTATTTGGCTATTCTTTCATTAAAATTCATACAATTTGTTTACATTTTGGGGTATTATAATTAGGGTTATTTTAAATGTTCTTGTTCAAGTCTGTTTGGGGGTATGTTTCTTTTTCTCTGGGGAAGAGGGATTCAAAGTTAAAATGATAGGTCTCATGGCAGGTGGATGCCTAATCAGAAGGAACTGCCCATGATGCTCGAAAATAGTCATAGCATTTTATAGTTTTACCAATAAAGCACAAGAATATCAGTAACTTCACATACACAGACTTGGTCTTGTCAGTCAATTTAATTTTAGCCATTCTGGTGGGTGTATAGTGGTATCTCACTGTGGTTTTAATTTGCATTTAACTGATTTCTAGTGACATTGAACATCTTTTTTTTTTCCATGTGATTAGTAAGGATGGCCTATTTTTGATGTAGTAGGCTACATATTTCTTCTACTAATTAAGCTGAAACAGTGATAGCTTGAAGTGTTTAGTGATTGGATAGGGCAGAATAAAAGGAGATTATGAGGTGGACTAATGTACTCTTATTAGGAAATGCTTTGCCAAGGTTGTTTAGGAGTCTTAACAGGGTCCCCATGAACTAACAGCACAACTAGATGCAACACACACCAATTACTAGAAGCCTTGCCTTTCTATAAAACTTGGGCACTTCAGAGTCTATATCCTCCATTATTAGGAATTCTCATTAGAGTCACCCTCATAGATTCCAGGAAGTTTTACTGCACTAGATTTCTACACTGCCACCCAAATGTACCCTAATTTGGGTTAATTTTCCCTGCATTCCCTCTCTCTATCCCTTTTCCCCTATCTGATCCCTGTGCTTATAGTTTCCATTCATTCCCAGTCTACCCACAAAAATCTATTCTATTTTCCCTTCCCAGGGAGACACATGCATCCCTACAGAGCTCTCCTTGTTACTTAACCTCTCTGAGGCTGTGGACTGGGCTTGATCACCATTTACTTAACAGTTAATATCCACTTTTAAGTGAGTAAATATATATGACATTTGTTTTTCTGGGTCTAGATTACCTCACTCAGGATGAGTTTTTTCTAGCTGCATCCATTTACATGCCAAATTCATGATAGTATTTTATTTTTATTATTATTATTAAACAGCTCAGGATGATATTAGCACAGAAGGTCGCTCTACAAAAATTGACAGCATATATAGGGGTAGAGGCATTGCATAGGACAATAGTCACACATCTCTATGAACATAGAGAGGTCAAGCTGGTGCCCTCGTAGAATAGTAGTCTTGGGTAAAGGACGGATCTTTTCAGGCTAACTAAAGAGAATCCTGGACACCAAACAAGTCACAAAACCCTGGACTTAAAATCTATCCTCCTTACAAAGTTTAGTAGGGCAATGATGGCATAGTTGTGAGAGTGGTCAACCAATGCCTGATTTAACTTGAGACTCCTGCAGCATGCCTTTCACTGCTTGTATAGTCAGAATCCAAGGACTGAATAACACAGAGACCTAGAGTAGACCCAAAACCAACTGGCAAAAGAAATCAATGATATGATACTTAATAATATTTTATTAAACTCATAGATTCTTACCTTGTTCAGTTATTATCAGAGAGGCTTCCTACAGCAGCAGTGAGTGGGTACAGAGACCCATAGTCAGTCATTTTGAGGATAGAGCACAGAAATCAGAGATCTCCATGGGGCCTTCACTTTGGAGATTGGGAGAACACACAGAAGAGAGAAAGAATGAATGCAGGGGTAAGATGGGAGGACACTAAGAGAACATGGCCTACTAAGCAAGATCCACATGGTCTCACAGAGACTGAAATCGCCAGGTCTTCTCCCCATATGTTATGACTGTGAGCTTGGTGTTTTTGTGGAACTCCTAACAGTGGGAAAGAGTATATCTCTGACTCATTTGTTTGCTCTTGAGACTCCTTTCCTCCTATTGGGTAGCCGTGTCCAGCCTCAATAGGAGGAATTTTTCCTTATCTTACTGCATCTTGTTTTGTTCTGTTTAATCTCTTGGAGGCTGGTTCTTTTCTGAAGGGAAATGGAGGAAGTGGATTTGGGGGAGCAGGGAGGTCAGGAGGATCTGTGAGAGTGAAGGGAGGGGAAATTGGTCTGGAGGTATTGTATGAGAGAAGAATCTATTTCCAATTAAAAAAATAGATCCTATTTTAAAGGAATAAAGAAAAAAGAAAGAGAGAAAGAAAGATCAAGAAAGAGAAAGGCAGAATGGAAGGAAGGAAGGAAGGAAGGAAGGAAGGAAGGAAGGAAGGAAGGA
>NW_021604562.1:2313667-2346603 GCF_004785775.1 Grammomys surdaster | reverse complement strand
AGGAAAGGAAAGGAAAGGAAAGGAAAGGAAAGGAAAGGAAAGGAAAGGAAAGAAAAGAATTTTGCCATAGCCACTCTGCCTACCCCAGGCAAAGACTACTTGCTGCTACTGTTTATATAATCATTACTTTAAACAGTGGAAAATAATTTTTTCTGAACTATTTCCTTTTCTTGGTTCAGAATTATGGTTCTGTATTTTTTCAAATATATTAAATTTTTACCCAAATATTACCATTTGTCTTTCCAGGACTTTAAGTTTAATTTCTAGACATGAATAAATAAATGCCAACTCTTTAAACATGCTGCTCAAGGATTTATGTTTCAGTACTCAGTACATGATGCTAAGGGTGGCCTTAGTATTATATACCTGTATTGTAATTTAGCTGTCAGTGAGTTTGAATAATGGTATTGCTACAAAATAATTTAAAAAATCAGGACAGAGAGAAAGAGCTGCAGACAGACAATAAGAGAAAAATCACAGGTAAAACCAAAGCAGCACAGTTACCCCCAAACTGAGGAAATGCCTACATTTTGTGTGAAAAACTGAAACAAAAAGTGACTTGGTGTGATTTTGTTCTCTTTCAGCCAAATGAATTTGGTATCCTAAGGCTGTAGGTGAGGAGAGGATTAACAAGCAGCTGGATTCATTTCAGAAGCCTGAATGCTGTAACTTGAAGGGATCTGCAAGGTCATCTAATACAATTCCCTATAGAGTTTAGGAATCAGCTCATAGAGCTCATAAATGTTTCTATCTTTTAAAGTCTGTTGGTCATAGTGATAGCCTCTGTAGCTATACAAAATAAATCTGTCTTCATACTTCAGAACTTCATAAGTTGCAAAAAGTGTTGCTATGTCTTCTACCTTGAGCTCAGTATTGTCACACTTAATCCTTACAGGATCACTTAAAGAGACTTATCAGTCATTTGTACAACTTTATGCTTAATTATCAATACTGTCACTAAAATTCTTTCCCTCAAAATATTCATGTCTTAAAACTATTCTGATCAGCACAGAGAACAATGTAATATAACATTATCTTAGAAGGTATGCAATTTACTTTTATGTTACATTAGCATTTGGGGTTCAGTGTCAGCACTGATTGCTTGTAAGGTTAAATATTTTATAGATTTTATTTTTTTTACTGTTTTATTAGATTTCAAGTTACGAACCATAATTGTGTATATTTGTAGAGTAGTATGTGATACCTTGATCTGCATATTCATTACATAAAAATTCCATCATGCAAATTAACATATCTATAGCTTACCAAAAATTTATTTCTTTTCTGGTGAGAACGTTAAAATCAAGTATAGTAATTGTGAAATGCAGAAACTACAAAGAGGAAGGTAGTATCAAAACTGAAGGTGGTTGACAATAAACAAAAGACCTTACATTTTGAAAATGTGGTGCCTAAAACTTTAACTCACTCACTGAAAACATTTGGTAGTAATGGATGAAAAAGAAATTTAATATAAAGTTTTTATTTAGTCATCATTTTACTTTGTCAGGTTAATGTAAATTATAAAACTCCATCCTTTTTTTGCCTAAGGATCCCAAAGAATTATCATTCTGAATGTCAATATATTTATTCTCTAGTATCTTAGGTAGGTATATGAAACCACAGATGTAGAACACTGAGTTGTAACAGTTACATCTACAGGAAGCCCTGTACAGATATTTTTGATTCACTTGGCAACAACCATTATATTATTTTACATCTTTTTCTTCTTTCTTGATGAAGGAAAAAATAATAACAACCACCTATAATTCATTATAACAAGGATACAATTTAGTTATATTTAATTTTGCTGAAATTATATTTGAAATTTAAATCCAAGTTACTATTCATGTATTTCATTTGACTATCACAGAGAAAAAGAAAAAGAAAAAAAACTCTTAAAAGTCAACGTCCCCAAGTCAATGAACGGAAATGTAGTTTTTTCTTTCATCTTGCGCCTCCTCTATTCACATCATAACTTCCCTCTTGGCTAACTTCATATTTTATATCATATAAAATCAATCAAACAAATGAGGGTTTGTTGAAAAAGAATTTATTCAGAAATTTAAGGTACTATAATGTATTTATTCTTCATGGAAATTTCACATCCCTCAGAGTATCATTTCAGATTATCAAAAGAGAATTGGTGATAAGTCAACATTCTATTGCAGATTTCTACAAAAGCTATAATATACATATGGATCCATATGTCTTTATGTCTAAATTCTAAGTACTTGTCTAGAAATCTTGCTGCCTGAAACTAATCAGAAATTCTGAATCTTATTGCAAATATGTGTTCTGCATATTGTCTCTTTACCTTATATGACTAATCAAAGTCATAAAAGTCCTATGCTGTGCTTCCAGACAGGAGCCTGGCATAACTGTCTTCTGAGAGGTTCTACCAGCAGCTGACTAAAACAGATGTAGACACTTACTCCTAACTCTAGAACTGTTGTCGAGAACCCTTATGGAAGAGTTATGGGAAGGATTGAATGAATGGGAGGGAAGGGCAACCCCATAGGAAGAACAGCAGTCTCAAATACCCCAGACCCCTGGGAGCTCCCAGAGTCTAAGCTATCAACCAAAGAACATACACAGGCTGGTCTGAGGTCCCTGGAGCATATGTAGCAGAGGATATAGCAAAATGCAAAGTATATTTACCCTAATGTTACAAGCTGCTGTAGTCTTTCGAAGTCTCAACATTGTTTAAAAGTCCAAAGTTTCATCTGAGACACAGTGTAATCTTTCCCTTTTTTAATTGACTGAATTATTTGATTCCTTTACATCCCTCTTGCAGCTGCCTCTCCTGCCTCTTTTCCCAATCCCATCTCCTCTCCCCTCCCCTCCCCTTTCTTCCCCTCCCTTCCCCTACCATACATACATCCTCTCCTTCACAACAACAAAAGGGAAGGCCTTCCACGGATATAAACCATCCCTAGTATATCAAGCCTCAGTGAATCTAGGTGTGTCTTGTTCCACTGAGACTAAAAAGAAACAGCCCAGTTAGGGGAAAGGTATCCAAAGATGTGAAACGTAGTCAGAGACAGCCTTGCTCCTACTTTAGTAGTCTCACATGAAGACCCAACTGCACAACTGTTACATATGTGCAGAGGGCCTAGGTCCGTCCCGTTCATGTACATTCTCTGGTTGGCCCTTCAGTCTCCATGAGCCCCCTTGTGTCAAGGTTCAGTGACACTGTAGGTTTACAGGTGGTGTCCTTGACTTGTCTGGCTCCCCAGTCCATCTTCTCCTTCCACAGGATTCTCCAAACTCCACTCAATATTTGTCTATGGGTCATTGCATCAGCTTGCAATGGTGGCTGGCTGACATCCCTCTGACATTTACTCTAGGCTCCTGTCTACAAGTATAGTAGGATATGATCAATAATGTCAGCTGTGGTATCCCTCTTGTGTCATGGAGCTCAAGCTAGGACACTCATTGTGAGGCCCTTCCTCAAATTTTGTTCCACCTCCACTCCTGTACATCTGTAAACAGGAATAATTGTGAGGCTATGGTTTTATGGCAGTGTTGGTGTCCCAAACCCTCCCTCCATTGGAAGTCTTGCCTGGTTACAGGAGATAGCCAGGTCAGGCTCCATGTCCCCAATTGCAAGGAGTCTTACCTAGCAACACCTTCAAAGATTATGGGAGCTTCCTTTGTTCTAGGTTTCTAGGTGGTCTGAGAGATGCCTTCCCAATCCAGTTATCTCTCCCAGAATTTTCTCCCTCTGTCATCCCCTCATTTCATCTCTTCTGTTTCCCTCCCCACTTCACTCCAGTCTCTTCCTTTTATTTTCTCATCCTCCATATATATTCTATTTTCTCTTCTCAATGAGATTCAAGTGTGTGTGTGTGCCCTCATTGGGCACTCCTTGTTATTTTGCTTCTTTAGGTCTGTTTTATAGCATGATTATCCTGTCTTTATGACTAACATCCATTTATAAGTGAGTACATACCATGTTTATCTTTCTGGATCTGGGTTACCTCACTCAGGATGGTGTTTTCAAGTTCCATCCATTTGCCTGAAAATTTTATGATGTCCTTCTCTTTAATAGATGCATAGTACTCCACTGTTTAAATGTACCACATTTTCTTTATCAGATATTCAGGTGAGGGATATTTAGTTTGTTTCCAGTTTCTGGCTATTATGAAAAAAACTGATATGAACATATTTGAGCAAGTTTCCATGTGGTATGATGGATCTTCTTTGGGTATATGTCCAGGAGTGATACAGTTGGATCTTGAGGTAAAGTTATTCTTAATTTTCTGAGAAACTCCCAAAGTAATTTCCAAAGTGGTAATACAAGTTTGCACTCTTACAAGGAGTGGAGGACTCTTCCCCTACAAGGCAATTTCTTAACAGTGAACATTAGTAAATTTTTTTAAAAGCTAATTACATACTTTCACCATATCATATCAAAGAATATACATTATGACTCAAAAATGAAAGAAGTAGAAGCACAATGAGGAAATACCAAGACAAAGCAAGACCAAAACCCTGCAGGACAAACTGCATGTCCAGTGTCAATCAGATTAGATGTTTCTCCCTTAATTCTTTGTTGACTGCAACAGATTTCTTTCTCTTGGGGAGTTTTGCATCCTCTGTCTGTAATTCTTCTTGCAAATACCCAATGGCTCTAGAATCTCCAAAATCTTGGGATCTCCAACTCTATTCATATTCCATTTCATTGCTTCAAGCAATGGCCTCTTTGGGCCTCCATATAAAAGCTTAACTCTAGAGGAAGACTCTTCATCCTTTGACCCCTGTATTCTTCAGACTCTAAAGTCAGAGCTAAACATATGGATGATGGTGTGGATTCTGCTGCCTGCTTGGGATGAAACCTGGCCCTTTTCTTGAATTAACTTTGCATAAAATTTGATTTGATGTTTCTCTTAAGGAACACATAATTCTTTATGTCTTTTCTTTTCACAAGTTGCCAGATTACCTGGATGGAGTCTCATGGCTGTAACTCCAATATTATATTTCCTGGTGCTTTTTCCCCCATCTAACCTGTTTTGTTTCTTTGTTTGTTTAATTTTCCATTGCTTGCTGTTTCACTATAGACCTGGTTAAGAGTGATCCCTACTAACCAATCAACAAAATCAGTATTAATCGGTCTTGAAATCTCTTATATCAATAAAATTAGATAAAACTCTCTTCAATTTAGCCTTAGGCAGAATCTTTTTTTAATTAATTTTTTGTTTGATATTTTATTTACATATAAGATGTTATCCCCTTTCCCCCTTTTCTGCTTTCCCCCTTTCCCTCCACCCAGAAACCCCCTATCCCATCTCCCTCCCCTGATTCTATGAGGATGTGCCCCCACCCACCCACTCACTTCCACCTTCCAACCCTCAAATTCCCCCACACTGGAGCATCCAGCCTTCACAGGACCAAGGGCTTCCTCTCACACCTATGCCCGACAAGGCCATCCTCCCCTACATATACAGTTGAAGCCATGGGTCCCTCCCTATGTGGTCCCAGGCTGGTGGTTTAGACTCTAGGAGCTCTGGTTGGTTGGTATTGTTGCTCTCCCCATGGGGCTGCAAACCCCTTCAGTTCCTTCAGTCTTCCCTCTAACTTCTCCATTGAGAATCGCATGATCAGTTCAATGGTTAGCTGTGAGCTTCTGCCTCTGTATATGTCAGGCTCTGGCAGACCCCTAAGGAGACAACTATATTGGGCTCCTGTCAGCCTGTACTTCCTGATATTCATGTCAGTGTCTGCCTTTGGCGACTGCACATGGGATGGATGCCCAGGTGGAGCAGTCTCTAGACAGCCTCTCCTTCAGTTTCAGTCCCACAGTTTGTTTCCATATTTGCTACAATGAGTATTTTGTTACTCCTTTTTAGAAGGACCAAAGCACCCACACTTTGGTCTTCCTTCTTCATGAACTTCATGTGGTCTGTGAGTTGTATCTTCAGTATTGTGAGCTTTTAGGCTAATATCCACCATGTGTGTTCTTAAAGTGTCCACCAGAGAACTCCTAAACCAGAGAACGCTAAACTTCAGCAAAATGGCTGGATATAAAATTAATTCAAACAAATCAGTATCCTTCCTCTACTCAAAGGATAATCAGGCTGAGAAAGAAATTAGGAAAATGACACCCTTCACGATAGTCACAGATAATATAAAATACCTTGGTGTGAATCTAACCAAGCAAGTGAAAGATCTGTATGTCAAGAACTGTAAGTCTCTGAAGAAAGAAATCGAAGACAATCTCAGAAGATGGAAAGATCTCCCATGCTCATGGATTGGCAGGATTAATGTAGTTAAAAATGGCCATCTTGCCAAAAGCAATCTACAGATTCAATGCAATCCTCATCAAAATTCCAGCTCTATTCTTCATAGTGATGGAAAGAGCAATTTGCAAATTCATTTGGAATAACAAAAAAACCTTAAGCAGATTCTTATGACAAAGGTAAAATCGCAGCCCCATTCTTTGCCTAACTATCAAAAGAATGCTCTCTATGCCAGTTGCTAACGTTGTTTCCCTCTGAAACTTCTTGAGCTAGACCTTCATAATCCATTCTATTCTCAGCACTATAGACTCCCAAGCTCTTACTAGGATGGCCTATTAGGTCCTACTTACAATGTTCAACCAGTTTCCTATTCCAGTGTCCCAAAATCTGCATTTCTCCAAACAGCCCTCATAGCCAGGATGACTACAGCAATAACCTATTACTTGGTACGAAGTTCTTGGTTAGTAACTTTTATATTGCAATTAAGAAGGCAGCTTATAGAATAAACATTTATACCATTTCAAAATGATGATCATGGTGGGGAACATGGCAATAGATAGGCAGGCATTGCACTGAAGCTTTAGAACTAACATTTTAAGATACAACCACAAGGCAGAGGGAGACTTAACTCAATAGAATGAGCTTTAGATACCTCAAAGCTGAGCTCCATTGACACACCTCCCCCAACATTGCCATAGCTCCTAATCCTTCCTAAATGTTCTACTAACTGAAGACCACACATTCAAACACATGAGTCTATGAGGGCCATTATCATTCACACCACCACAGTACATATTTTATTGTTTTCCATTTCTCCCAAATCAAGCTAAGAACTCTGAAATTCATAAGAAAACTCCTGTCAAGAGAAACATGTATGTCTTCTCTGTTTGACTAAGCTTTCCTGACAACCCAAGGACCAAGTTTCCTCTAATTTAGCTGTAAGTCTTAACGTATACTGCTGACAGCTGTGCCCTTGTTGATTAATTACATGCGCAGACAGCAAGGCCTGAAAATTACTGATAGATGCTGAGAATAGCTGAATATGTATCTCAGAGACCTGTTTCACACAACATTGGGCCCTAGATTTAGGATATCCATAAGTAAGTCATTCTGGGTGAGTTGCTTACACACCTAAAGAAACTGCAGATGTTATACCCTTACATTAATAGCATTACAGCCAAACAGCCAATAAAATACAGCAATAGAGTAGCACACCTAGAACATGAGTGATGAAGAAGGATTTAGAGCATGAACGACCCTGAGCTATGAGTCAAAATCTATCTTGGACTCTAACACTGACTTCTATAATTGTGGTCATTTCCCCTCTATCAGCATCAGATAATGGATATTTATAAAACAGATGCAATTTCAAGTTGTCCTATAAACTTAATAATCTAGAGCACAATGATATATAAAATTGATTTTTTAAAAATTCTCAGAACTCATGCAAAAATTAGAATATATATGGTTCAGGTTAGCATGTAATTAATTGCTGCTTCAGTGTAGAAGTGTTTAGTATGCACTCAGTTACTTTGCCTGATTTAGAAATCATGAAATATACATCTATATTTCAGGCCCTAACCTAGGCAATGACATCTCAAACCAGTACATGCTTTAAAAATATCTGTGTTGATTGATTGATCTGGAAAATGAGAAATCTGCTTACTGATGTGGCCTCGCAGCTGTGATGTTGAGATTAGCAAGGTAATATACATTAACAGTGGCACTGCTTTTAGCTTGCTGAATAAGAGATGGTATAAGGACAGAGTAAATGCACAGATCAGGATCAATCTTCTATTTCCTTCCTAACATTTCCAGTGCTCAGCAAATATAGAGTAACATAATGGGGTCTGCTAGCTCCTGTGAAAACCTTTTTTTTCCCCAAGAAGCCTGGAATTTCTACATCTGGCCATGAAAGAATAGCTTAAAAGCCTTTCTGGGAATCATAGCTCTGTAGCATTCATCGAGATCACTCTTATGTTTAGGAGGAAAGTGGTCCCCATGTGGTTTATAGTAAGGCACTCCAGAGATGCACTCAACCCCCAACCCTAGTCAACAACTTCTCTCATTATAACTTTTCTCTCTCTTACAACCCTTCTTGTTGCAACTGAAATTCTTACTTTGAGGGAACTTTTGTCTGCAGAAGGAGAATGCAGTTTATATAATGAGAAGAAAAGGAAAAAGAGGGAAAAAAAGCTATGTTCAAGATATTGAGGGAACTCAAGCCCAGATAAAACACTGGAAGAGGGAAGGTAAAAAGTAGAGATCCTTATAAACTTTCTTTCTTCTCTTAAAGAAAAAAATATACCAGAAATAGGAGTAAAGTGGGTAAGGCAGGCAGAAAAGTACTTTCTTTTTCTCAAATGAAGTGAAATTATCATATAAATATGACTTACAAAGCTAACCTTTTTCTTTCTATTACATGCTAGATACACAACCTCATCATTCAGCATCCAGCTTCCTCATCAGAGTTCAAATTGTTTTCAACAGGTCTGCTAATAGAACCTTAGCATAAACCACTCTCATCTCTAATCTAGTACTTTAATTAGTTTTCTTTAGTTCCATATTTGTCTTTGTTATTCATTTTACAATATCTTAAATGATTGTTTTAAAAATGAGCCAGAGTGTCTAACTATCTCACTTAAAACTCTCAAATGGATTCCCATTGGAAACAAAATAGTGGCTGGGGAGACAGATAAGTGGGTCCAGGACTTGCTATGCAAACATGAAAATCCAATTTTAAATCCTAGTCCACCCGCTCTCCCCCCATTACCCCCTCTCAAAGCAAGCATGGTGTCACTGGCCTGTATTCCAAGCTCATAGAGACCCAGACAACCGGATCCCAGAGAATGCTAGCCAGTTTAGGCAAATCAGTAAGTTCTGGAGTCAATGAGTAATCCTGTCTCAAGAATACAATGGAAAGTGATAGAGGAGTATATCTAACACTGATCTCTGTTCTCCATATAGGGGTGCATAGACATGCACACTTGTACACATACATGTACATAAAAAGTAAATAAACACATATTTTTAAAGCAAACAGAATAAAAGTATATCTTTTTCATGGCTGTCTGGAAATTTACATTTAATATTTTCCTTTCTCTTTGAATGAAAGCCACCTATAATCACCTTAATTTCTTCTTTTGAACGTTCTGTACTTATTCAAATCTTGAAACGTTTGTACTTATTTTTCTGCATGGAAAATGTCATACCATAAAATTTTATTTCAGAACATATTTATTTTCTACCTTCATTCCCTAAATGATAAACCCTATGAAAGACTAGTCATTTTCACCTTTACATTCCATTGTATTCTCATTGATGTAGCCATAGCTGAATTAAACATTACCTAGTAAACTTGTATTCAAGAGAATGTCCAATTAATGGCCAAAGGAGTTAGCAAGTAATGAAAGTAAGTGTAGGTAGTTTCTAGGAAGTCCTGACTGAACATGCTATAGTGAATAAAATCCTCTTGATTTTATAGTTTCTTGTTGGAGGGAAAATAAAAAATCATTAGCAAACACCTTTGTTTGGATACATTTTCCAAGGCTTGGATTGGTAAAGTGAAAAATATTGCCCTGTTGTCAGATGGCTGAAAATTACAGGACATTAATGATTGTATCATCAAAAGAGTTGTCTATGTGACCCAGTAAATATTTAGGTAAATTTAGGGGAGAAATAATGAAAAGAATGACTAAGGACTAGTTAATATTTGGAGGTAGCAATTCGACCAAAAAGGAGAAATTCTTCATTAGATAAGGGGTGTGTTAAGGTAGATAAGGGTATGATAAGAAGGAAATAAAAATGTGATTAGAGAAAAGGGCAGAGTTCACAGTGACACATATCCTTTACTGCATTTTACAGCTGAAATGAAGAGAATATGGTGTTGAAGAAATGTGTAAGTTCAAAATGGAATTGTAAGTCACACTATCTTCCTTAACTGTCAAGAATCTTCTTAGAAACATCAGATTAAACTAATGGACAATGAACTTCCTACTTATGAACCAAAATACAAATGTACACACACACACACACACACACACACACACACACACACACATACACACACACACACACATCTATGTTTAAAACTCTACAAAATTAATTACCTTATAAAAAGTTCATGATTATAGAAGGTTTGAATGTTGCTCATTTGAAACCAAGTTATCTTGTTCTCTCTTTACCTTGTTTAGTAGCCATCCACCATCCATATAACTGTTTGACTCTTATCCTCTTGAGTATGAGGTAAGTCTCTTGGAATATATTGACAAGCCACTGTTGCCTCCACCAACTTAAAAGCTAAGACTATCATCACGTAGTATCCGAGACTTACAGCAGAGATTTCTCCAATTTTCTATAACCAACCTATGTAATATTTCCAACAATACATTTTTAAAGTAGCTTAATATATGTATTTCTTTTGTTCTGACACTCGAAGTTCATGAAACCACTTTTCCATTGGAACATGGTATTCTGGGCAACCAGAATTCATGTTCCTAAATTCATGCTCCCAAGCAATGTGTACTCATACTCAGTGGGAGAGTAAACTACATTTTACTCCATTTGAGGTGAGAGCTGTGGTTCTTGTACACACTCCTGCTGGATGTTCTCATTTATTGTAGAAAGCCTATTTGAATAACTAACTTCCCAGCATCTGATCACTGATTTCGAAGAACTCTGACAAGAATAAAAGATAAATGAACTATTCCTAGCTTCTTGATTTTTTCCAGCTCTTAGGCATAATGCTTGTTTCTAAACCTTTTCTTTCCTATGTCAATAGAATTTCACCTCTTTATATCTTCATATATATCCTACCACAACTGTTGATAACTAATCTAATTCTGGATAAAATGAGAACACTTTGAGGTTTCTCAATCTCAGTTTTACAAACATCTTGACAATACACCTCCTGATCTAAGTCAATGGAAAGTAAGTAATGTGGACCTCAAGGGACTTTAGCAGTGACCAGTTTTAGGAGAGTTAAGGTCATTGCCAGGAGGAAACCATCCACAGGTTCTTCAGAATGTGCTGTTGAATATTCATGTGGAATTAAGATCTGTTGACTGTACTATCTATTTAGATTAAACCTGGATTACAGGCCTTCTCACTACACAGGATCAGAAAGGGTAATGAAATCTCAGAACAAAGAAAGTGATTCTAAACCTCACATATCTATCTGGCCCTTGACATGCCCTCCAAGAAAAAAAATGCCCCTCCCTGGAGTACAAGGCCTCTAGGAATGGATTTTTCCAGTGTGTCACTTTCAGATCCATTAGAACTAAGATACAGAATGGTTGCTAGGATACTATATGTGAATCAGGAAAGAATACATCGCCCAATGTTAGGTACAGAGATGCAGGCTTGAGCCTATTTTACAGAGTATGTAATGGGCTCCTACTTATTATGGTTAGAGTCATTTCCAATAGTTCCTATTTTTGTTCTGGAAGCTAGGTTGCTACTTTATTTCAATTGGTAAAGAGTGTCTATAATTCATATTTTTGAGTAATAATTGAACTTGAGAAAGTTAAGAGTTAAGTCTCATAAAATTGCTGAGGAATCTATTCATGAATATGAAGGTCACTGTAGTGTGCATCTGTGTGTGAGTGTGCATGTATGCATGAGTACTTTTGTGTAGGCATGTATATTTGTGTGTGTGCATCTGTGTGTGTGTGTGTGTGTGTGTGTGTGTGTGTGTGTGTGTGTGTGCAGTGTTTTCCATGACTATTCTGACTATTAAATGGTCACTTCAATTTGGGAATGAAATCAACCTCCATTGATTTCCAGTGTATTCTGCCATCATCCAGATAACACTTTCAAAGAGTTCTGTAAATGAGATTTGTAGCTGAGGTAATTGCTACTACAAAAGCATGCAATGGAAGGCAAGCTTTATAACTGCCACTTTCTTCATGTTGTAACTTAACCACCTCCTTCCCAAATCAAAGATAAGTGGGATTGAAGATGGCATTCTTTTTTATTTTTGACCTTGTCACTTATCTTCTGTATGGAATAGGCCCTCTAAATGATCCTTTAAGCCATATCTCATTCTATAATATTAATGACCTAACTAGAATAGTAGTAATTAAATAAGCAAATTGCTTAGTATTAAATGATCACTTTATTGTTCTTAGATTCAGATACGTACCCTTAAAACTAACAAATAGTACCCAATTCTTTTGCAGTAAGTTCTTAACACTGTTAGCTAAGAGGGACAGTAACTCTTTCCCAGGTGAGATTCATTACTTCTGTGTGCAGAGCACCAGTGGGAACAAGAGGAAAGAACATACAATGTACTCTCCATAGACAGGTTCTGTCTTCATTTGGTAGTTTAATGATATTTTTGAAGAGTAGTTCCCTCATCCTGGGATACTGCCTGTAAATGAGGCTGCACACAAACCACAAGTCCCTATGCATGAATGTCTGTGGAGAACTCATTAGGACACATCTAGACAGGGCCTTCTACACCAACAACATTATAATTAGAACTGTGAGTTTGTGTGGTACCATCCTAGCTCTACATTCTGCCTTTCTCTGTAACCACTTACTCTTACTATAAGTAATTGAAACTCATCTAACTCTCTCTATATTTCTTATCATGAAATGCCATTTGAAACTTCCCAAATACCCTATAGATGTTTATAACTAGCACATGCTCATTTAGTATTTGTATAAATGGAGAAAAAAAGAAAAATATTTGTATAAAGGAAAAATTATGTCATCTTAATAAAATTTGAAGAATCAAGTGTTGTGTCTTTACTGTAATTTGAATACAGATGAAAGAATCAGCAGTGTCCCTAAAATAAATCTGGTTTTCAACATTCTAATACTTGCTTGTTATTTATGTATTTTGTGGGATTTATTTATGAAGAGGAAGGCAAAAATAGAAACTCTAAAATTACAAATTTAACCCTTAAATTAGTAGATAACAATGACAACGATAAAAGAACAGCATAGGTGATTGCTAAATGCCTTATTATATTTTCTCAGACACTGATTTCTTTTCCACCTTCACATAATCTTTACTTGATATGATATAAGGTACTAGTATATGCTCCATAGTGTCAGAAATGCACAGGTCAGATTCCCCACAAACCCTCATCTCTTTGCATTACTTAACAGAGAGCTGTTACCAAGGAACCATAACAAATGGAACAAAAAATGTCATCTTCAAATGTATTTGCCATAGTAAACTTACTCTACAATGAAACTTGCCCAAGGCAGGAGGAAAGACCAAGTTCTCTTTCATTTGTTCTTCTGTAATAGGTATAAGATGCCAAGAAAAGCACTCCCAGCTCCTGAAACTCATAGAAGATGACCAGTGACTGCCAAGTACAAATAACTCTATTCACTTTGAAACAAATACAGAGCAATTTGACTGAAACATTTTCTTCTTTGGGTATGATGAAGGGGTAAATTTATTATCTTCTGTTATATACATTTTATTTTCAACCAGCCACCAAGTATCATTCACTCAATGTGCTTGACAACCTTCAAATAAAGAGCTGAGTTCAGTAAAGACATAGCTACTACAGAGTAAAAAATACAAGGTCAAAAGTAGAATTTTGTGTTGCAAGGGGTCAAGATAAATTTGACCTGGATTCACAGTTCTTATTTTCATGACTGTGATATCTCAGATTTTTTGTTTCTTTTGGTATGACTTGTATTTCCCTGAAAATATCAGTGGTATTTGTGTGAGGACATAAACAAGATGGAGACTCAAATTTGTAAATTTATAAGCAAGGGAGTTAAGCAACAGCACATTGTTGATCTGGGGCAAAAAAGAGACTTCTCGTTTCTTATGGTGTAGTTATTTACAAGTTGTAAAGTAAAAATAAAGTGACTACAATTTCAATATGTTTCGAAATATATTTGGTAAGCAGCTGGAGACTTCTGAGATCCTTCCATGGAGCCTGCAACATCAATACTCATTTCACAGTAAAATTAAGTTATCTCTTGCTTTGTCTTGTGAGTTGACATGTTTCACTTTTAGTGAAAAAGAAATGATGATAAAATTAGATTCGTTAACACAAATTAAGAATGTGGCACAAATAAGTACATGCTACCTGTAATATGAATAATAGACACTCATCAATACACTTGCATTTTATAAGATATACCTCAAAAAAGAGAGCTTTTGTCTATATTGAAAATGGTATACCCTCAAGAAAATGTTTCTGAGTTTGTCAAACATGTTTGAATTTTATGAATCTTTCATGTCACAACAGGAACCTCAGATACTGTCTTCTCTATATTAAAGAGCAGTTAATAAATGGTCACAGTTATGCTAACAGAGTTACTCTTCATAATGAAGCTATTAACATGCATAGTTGCTATGGATAATAATCAAAGATAGCCCAAATGTTTATACAGGTAATATCCATTTTAATTTCTTTACATGGAAGCAGAAGAGCTTACACATTAAGAACAGATCTGCAGCCAGAGAGTCAGAATGTGAATGGCAGTTTGGTGGATTCTACCACGGACTTTGTGGACCAATTCCTCATGTTTTCTTCATTCAAGGCCTGGGAAGATTAAATAATTAAGTAAATTAGTAGAAATAGACTGCTTAAAGCAGTGCTTGACACGGTGCCATGTCAACATCAATCACTGATATGATATGTGAACTCTTCAGACAGATATGACATCAGTGTAGATGCTTGATGTGAGTTTGCAGAGACCAAGAATGTGATTTTTGATCTAGCTTGTTCATGTCTTATAATGAGGATCGCGGTGCTCGAGATATAGCTCGATATAGCTCAGTGCTTTTCTAGAAGGAATTGGGCTCTGGATTCAATACTCAGTATTATTTAAACTAAGACTGTGGTTTTTTTTAAATTTTATTAAATACTTCCTTTATTTACATTTCAAATGTTATTCCCTTTTCTAGTTTCCCCTACAAAAACCTCCTATCTTTTCCCCCTCTCCCTGCTTCTATGAGGGTGTTCCCACACCCACCCACCCACACCCAATTTCCCATCCTGGCATTCACCTATACTGGGGCATCAAGCTTTCACAGGACCAAGGCACTGTTCTCACATTGATGCCTGACAAGACCATCCTCTGCTACATATGTGGCTGGAGTCATGGGTCCCTCCATGTGTACTCTTTGGTTGGTGGTTTAGTCCCTGAGAGCTCTGGGGGGGGGGGACTGACTGGATGATATTGTTGTTCCTGCTATGGAGCTGCAAACCCCTTCAACTCCTTCAGTCCTTTCTCCAGCTCCTCCATTGGGGACCCCATGCTCAGTCTGGTCAACATTTTTGTTTAGTTTTCCACATTTGAAAGAGTCTTTATTTTATAGGGGAGGGGGTAAGCTATACAGTCATCAATGTACAATGTTTTCCTCGATCGATCACAAGTTTTACATTTCTAAATTATGACTTGATTCTTACCTCTACAACAAATTGTTTCCTAAATTTTGTTTCAAAACATCCTCAAATCTTACCAAAATGTTTTAATTTCTAGAACTGTCATGAAATCAATAAAATAAAATTAATTTCAAAGAATTCTTTAAAATGATAAGTGAAGGAAAGTCTCTGGGTGTTGTGAATATTCTATTTTTGACCTTGTTGGTGGTTATGTGAGTATTTGCTTTGTGATAATTTATTGAGCTGTATATTCATGTTTTGTGCACCTCTCTGCATGAGTTCTCCTTAACAATAACAAGAGATTTAAACGGAAAATGAACGGAATGTGAAAAATCTAAGAAACCTCTGCATCTTTTAGGAAAATATTCAATGCTATTACAGTTTTCTTTATTATATTAGGTTAGGAAACCAATTTTTAAATTGATTTGCAATTCCTACTTTATACATAGACACAGTTCTCTGTCATAAAAAAAGACCTACTTTGATTAAGAAGGATCGATTTCATGGTTTTAAAACCCCACGCAAACAGGTAGCTCATTTCCAGAAGCCTGCCTCAAGACAAAGCAGAGAGAAGGGCACAGTTTTCCCAGTTGTTCCAGCAACAGCTAAAGCTGGCACAGTCTGGTTTTTCCATATTGTTCTTGGTCACTGAGATAGGTAGTTCTTATCTGAGCTGGATACCTAGGATTAACACCATCTGGCTGGGGAAACTGTTGATTTTGAATCTCCAAGGCTGGCTTAAGTGCTCAGCAATGCTGACTTTGAAGTCCAGTAAGACGATGTGTAAATAGCAAACGACAGCTGGCATTTGCCTAGTATCTTTCCATGTAAATCCATTAAGAAATTCATTTAATACTTCAATAATTTTACCGTCCTCATTGATCGTGTTTTCTATTTCATCCTGTAATGTTCTAACTTCTGCCTTGGCTGATCTCTGCCTTTCACAGTTCTGGGAAACTGCATTTTTAAAGTTATTGTTCTTTGGAGAGAATAACTACATTCTTTGTCAATGTTCTTTTCTCATTACCCTTTATCCACTTGTCTTGCTATCTTGGACTTATGTTTTGAAAGACTTTAGTCAGACTTATTCCATGAGATGAGTTCTTTTATAATATGACTTGTATATGTCATATCATATCTGCTGGACTTGTCACCATGAAATTCATATGTTTGATTAATATTTCTAGCCATATACATTATTTTAAGATTTTAAGGAGTAATCATATTATCCAAACAAATGAACAGAAAATATTTAGACAAGGTCAAACAATTTACAATTATAAGATGAGGCCCAAAATCACAATTCAAAAATAATGGGTAACATCAGCAGAAATGAAAAATAAGAACCTTCCAAAAATCACTGCAAAACAGTGAAAGCACAGGCTAAAAGTGTAGCAGTGGCATTTTCCAAGAACCCTAGGTATAGATAGAATAAATACAGTAATCCAATGAAAGACAAATATGTTTTTTTCTCAACTAGGATTCCTGGATTTTATAGAGTCATATGAAATGACATGGTGTAAGTGACATTATCCAGGGGAATAAAAGGTACAAATGCAAGGGGACAGTGGTGAGAAAAGGAAGAATGGCAGATAAGACAATTGGGTTGATATGTTCAATGTACAATATATACAATAAAAAACTCTTAAAAATCAATAAAGAAATCCAATAAAGTTTCCTTGATTTTTCAACATTGCTTCACCAGAACAAGGCTGCTATCACATGGACAAATCATACTGAACACAATAATAATATGATTTGAATTTCTCATTTGAAGATATGAAATCAATAAATAAACACAAACAAAATCACCATAGATATACCTCAAACCTTATTCCAAGTAAAAGAATATAATTACAAAAGATCAAATACTTTATGGTTCCACCTATATGAAAAGCTCAGAATAGGCATGTCTGTGGAGACAGAAAATATATTAATGGTTGCTCAAGGCCAAGGAACATATGAAATACAGTAGAGAACTTGTAATTAATATGTGGTTTCTTTTTGGTTAATAAAATACTTTTAAACTACATTATGATGTGATAGCTTATATCTCTGAATTATATATACTATTTAATCTAAAGTGAGTAAATTTATGTTATACAAATTATATCTTCATGTAACAATTAAGACAGTATATTAGCTGACCATCCTCTAATTTACTAAAAACAAAATCAACAAAGATCAGGAGAAATCAAATCCACAAGTCTGTAAGTAACAGAGATGTTATTAACACACATAGAAATATGCTTCTTTTGTTTTTATTAGTAAGCAAAGTGTTTATAGCATTAAGCAAAGAGATTCAATTCAAAACAGAAGAGTGAAATCATTGATTTATATGGGTTGTCTACAGAAATTGTTTCATGCCGGTATTATAAGTCACAGACTCGCTTCTTAAACTGGCATATGAGTGGGATAAGGACATCTCCCTTGAAAGAGGAACTTTTTCATATACATAGTTTCTCAGTCTAAACATCCGAAAAGTTGTCTGTAGCATCCTGCTTTGGTTCTAATTGTGTCATTCACTTGTATTTCATTTGTCAATCATGATGTCAGTATATGGCCAATTTACTTATCTCCAAATGAAAATTGAACCTGACAGTCTCTAAAGTCAAATTACTTATTCAACAAATGTTAATAGAGTACAACCTATGTGTCTGATATTCTGTATCATTTTGTGGGTGGAGGGATGCATCAAAGATCCACTTCACATAAAAGTTATGTTCTAGAACAATGTTAAGCTATAGAGGAGATGGAATGTAGCAATTAAGGAGTCCATAGCCATACTGAATATTTATAAGAGGAACAAAGTTCTTTATGGAGGTAACTATAGAAACTCTCATGTTGAGAAGTCTCAGAGCATTTAGATGAAGCCAAGCAGATAGTATCCAATGTGGTAATATAGTATGCAACAGGCAGAGTGGGTCTGAAGCAGTTTGGAAAGCTTCTTAGAAATCACACTTTGCAATGTCCTGTCCACTGTATAATTTGTGGCTCATTAAGACTCCAGGAAAGCAAGATGCTACCAGGATCCAATGGCAATGACTTTAGATGAAATACTCACAAAGGCGAGATACAACCTGTAGAGACCACCTCCAGTAGATAGGCATAGACCTTAGTTGAGGGATGGGGCCACCTACCCATGTCAAAATTATTAACCCAGGAATGTTTCATGGCTCCAGATACATATGTAGCAGTGTCTGGCCTTATCTGACATCAGTGGGAGGGGAGGGAGTCTTGATGCTCCCAGAATAAGGGAATGCTAGAGAGGTGAGGCAGGATTGGGTAAGTGGGTGGAAGAGCACCCCCATGGAGACAAAGGAGAGAGAGGAGAGACGGGATGGGAGGGGGATTTTTGGAGGGGTATCCAGGAAGAGGGATATCATTTGAAATATAAGTGAATAAAATGATTAAATAAAAAAGAAATTATATGGTGTCTGTAGAGATGGCTTAGTCAGGCAGAGGGCTTGTTGAACAAGCATGAGTACATGTTTATACTACCCACCTAGATGGTGGTGGTGGTGGTGGTTTGTGTACAACACTGGGAAGCAGAGACAGTAGATTATTGGGTCTTACTGTCCAGGCAGCATATCCAGTAAATTAAAAGCAAACTTCAGGTTTAGGTTCAATGCGAAAGACTATCTTTGGGAGATAAGATAGAGAATGATACAATAGGATATCTAATGTCATCCTCTGGCTTTTATTCATATACGCATTTGTACCACATGTATACAACACACACATATGCACACATACATGCAGAGAGAGAGAGAGAGAGAGAGAGAGAGAGAGAGAGAGAGAGGGAGAGGGAGAGAGAGAATGAAATTTAGCTTTTAAAAAAATCTTTAATATCAGGCTTAAGACCAAAAACTGATTATAGATAAGAAACTGTAGGATAAGATAGCCTGGAAGGCAATAGCTGCAGTACACTAATTTGAGGACATTGCTTGGTAATCTGATGGCTGGTTAGCTTTTGGTCAACTTAATAAAAGCTAGGGTCATCTGGAAAGAAGGAACCTAAATTGGAAAAAAAAAATACATCCAAAAAATTGACCAGTAGGCATGTTTGTGAGTGTATTTTTTTAACGGATGATTTATGTGGGCGGGACCACTGCATGGGAAGCTGGTGGCACCTGGGAAGCTGGTCCTTAGGTAAAGAAGATAGATGAATGTGATCCTTGAGTAAGCCAGCATTATTCCTCTATGGCCTCTGCATCATTTCCTACTTAAAAATTCCTGCCTGGAGTTCATGCCTTGACCTCTCTTAGTGTTGGAATGTGACACTGAAATATAATCTAAATTAACCCTTTTATCTCTTAAGGTGTTTGGTGTCAGAATATTTGATCACTGTAGATGAAAGCAAACTAGGAAACCTGATAATCCAAATAAGTTAAATGATTTTTAAATGCCTATAACTATACAAGATGAATATATGAATATATATATATATATATCTGACATGAGTCCAGTTGATATGAGTCATCATAAATCTGAATATCATATAAAATGTTTACATTATTATGCATCTTACAAAAAACTTCATATTAATCTATTAAACTTCCTTTTAGAATGTTTATATATAGCTAGCATAGTGACATAGTGGTCCAAAATAGAAAGTTGTTAAAACACTAAGAAAGTCAGATGTTTGCTGATCTCATTTACCAATATATTAGTATTTCTGACTAAAGACTAGAAAACATATCGAATTTATTACTTCAATAAACATGCAACTGGGTTGGGGGAGAAAAATTTTAGCCCAGTTGACTGGAATGACTCCTATCCCAAGAAACATTATATTTTTATCTTCCCTCGATAATAAAAACAATCACATAATGGAATTAACATTGACTGATAATATATATTGACTAAGGGTATTGAGCATATTTTATCACTTTCACATAAAGTGAAATATTAAAGTAATTATTTTGTTCACATTTTTCAATAAATGTTGAATAGTAAAAACCAGAAAACAATAGAAGGAACCCTACTAAGACCATCTCCTACAGCTTTAGTGTAATACACAGAAAGAAAAACCAAACGGGAAGCATGTGGGTGGAACAACTTTGTATGAAAAGCACATTAAACGAGGGTAGGAATTCTGAAATGAATCCTCATAATTTCCAATTGTTTCATAGTTTCAATGGGAAAAATGTAGCTAGAAATCCAGATAATAGAGAAATAATAGAGAGACAAGTTCCCCATTTTTGTGGTAATTATGTGACACAGCTCAGTGGAAAAGCATTCCATAAAGACTGCTGGGCTCAAAGCAGAACTCAGCTTCACCAGGAGTCAAAAGGCCCACTGAACTTCAATTGGAAATTCAAAAGAATGAGGCAGCATGTTTGCATATATACAAAGGGCAACAAAACAGCATGCTGCCTTTGAGAACAGTGCCACTAAATGTATGTTTGATCTGGAATGTTGCCAACAATTCTATTTGGGAGAGTTAATATGACTGTCAATAAGCCTGTCTGAGAAAAAGTCAAGCCAAGAGATGGCTGATTATTGAGTTTTCCAATTTGTGGGGATGGTAACTTGCTAAGGTTATTTATTTTTGTATAGCTACCCACTTGGAGAAGTTCTTTAGTATTTCATATATATCGTGGAAATAGTTCTACAAAATGAGAACTTATGCCCTTACCAATCTTTATTCCTGTTTGTCAGCCGGGTGACTGCTTCCACCTCAATGACCAGGTCAAAATTTAGGGGTGACCGTTCTGTTTCCCAGGAAAGTGTTCCTTCACAAACTACAATTTTATATGTATTTCACCACCATGCTCTTTATATTTTACCCTTATTATCAAATCTCAAAGAACTATTCTAGCTTAAAAGTAAAACTGACTAAATTTGGAACAGGCCAACTTAGATCTACATTCTAGTAACACTACTCATTCCATCGATGACTTTGAGAAAAATCAAATGTGTTTTGTTGCAATGATAAAACTTCCTGATCAAAAGCAAAACAAGACAGAAAAGAGCTACTCGCCTTGCCATTCCCAAGGGCAGTTCTGTAATCCTCTGTGCTGGTTGTTGTTTTCCAACTTCACACAAACAGACATATTTGAGAGAAGAGAACCTTAATTGAGCAAATGTCTCTGTAAGATTGGCCTGTGGACAAGCTGATTAGGCTTTTTCTTATTAATGATTGATGTGGGAGGTCCCAGCCCTTGTGAATGGTGCCTCCCCTGGGAAGCTCTTTCTAAGTTGTTTAAGAACATAATCTGAGCAAACCATGAAGAAAAATCCTCAGCTTCAGTTTCTGTGTTGAGTTATAGCCCTGGCTTCCCTCATCAATTGTTACTGTAAGATGTAATGAACACTTTTCACCCAAGTTGTCATGGTCTTTAAATAAAATCACAAAAATAAAACCATAACTAAGACAATGGCTAAAAGGAAAACCCTAATAACAGTAAGTCCAGATAAAGATAAAATAGTAAGAATACACATATGTTGGTGATATGAAACACTCCAGATATGGAAACCTTTGAGAGTAATTACTAATATGAACATGTGTATAACAAACAACCCAGAAGTTCTACTCATACGTATATCTCTAAAAGAAATGTGACTATTTACCAAAACACATACAACATCATTCATAGTAGTACTGTGGCTTGTACTCAAAGATAAGAATTATCCTATATATAATACAACAGTATAGATACAGTCACAAAATAAAATATAAGACAATATAAATGAAATAACTACATGAAAAAGTCATATATGATTTCCATAAGATTTTCATATACAAATTGTGTTGTACCTTCTAACTATTATGGTGGAGAATATATTTGAGGGGAAGAAATGATCATGGGAGACTACCTGGGGAAACATAAGTAGAGAAGTAGGTATGGATGTGACAAACTGGAGTTGTTGACAGAAGGTGTTGCCTGGTGGTGTTGATACAGAGCACTTAGGGAACATCATCAGCTGCATATTAGAAACAACATGTTTTAAACTAAGAGGACTGAGCCTTGGAGAAGTTAAGCATGTGTGGGGATTTGTCTTTGGGATAACTTTCTACAACATACAATTACCTCAGTTGAGTAATCGTGTAGATCAGGTAGCATAGGTGATTCATTTCTCTCTCATTCAAGTTGTGGATGTGATGTGACCAGCTACTTGAGCTTCTTCTTTGACTCCCCTTCAGTGATTACTGGTGCATTACTTATATTTTTATCATTGAGACAAAATAACATGGCCAAAAGCAACTAGGCAAAGACATGGTTTGTTTCCACTTATTGTTCCATATCACAGTCTATCATTGAAAGTCAGGACAGGAACTGAAGGCAGGAATCTGGAGGTAGAAACTGAAGCAGAGGCTATGGAACATACAGGCTTATTACCCATCCAAGACCATTTTCCCAGGTATACACTACCCCCAGTGAGCTGGGCCTTCCCATGTCAATCGTTGCCCTAATGATTAGCCTACAAGCCAGTTTTAGAAAGTTGTCTTAGGGTTTCTATTGCTGAGATGAAACACCATGACCAAAAGCCAAGTTGATAAGGAAAAGGTATATTCAGCTTACACTTCTTTGCAGAAGGAAGTCAGGGTGTGGACACAAAAAGGGCTGGAACCTGGAGACAGGAGGTGATGCAGAGGCCATGGAGGGGTGGTGCTTACTGACTTTCTGATAATGACTGCTTCAGCCTGCTTTCTCATAGAACCCTGGACCACCCGCTCAAGGATCGAGCCACCAACAATGTGCTAGGCCCTCTTCCATCAATAACTAATTAAAAAACCGCCCTTGGACTGGAGCAGACACAGAGTCGGTCTGCTCCTGTCCTGTGGAGAAACTGAATCCTGAGTCATCCAGGAGCCACTGCACTCAGAGCAGCTGGTAAGAACTCCATCTCACTCCCTAAGCCCCAGAAATACATCTGGGAACCAGGGACATCCAGGGCACAGCAGCTACCCAAACCCCGCCCCTCCGGAATTCCACTTCCCTTCGGCCCCTGCCTGGTCCCTGGGACTGGAGCAGACACAGAGTCGGTCTGCTCCTGTCCTGTGGAGAAACTGAATCCTGAGTCATCCAGGAGCCACTGCACTCAGAGCAGCTGGTAAGAACTCCATCTCACTCCCTAAGCCCCAGAAATACATCTGGGAACCAGGGACATCCAGGGCACAGCAGCTACCCAAACCCCGCCCCTCCGGAATTCCACTTCCCTTCGGCCCCTGCCTGGTCCCTTGGACTGGAGCAGACACAGAGTCGGTCTGCTCCTGTCCTGTGGAGAAACTGAATCCTGAGTCATCCAGGAGCCACAGCACTCAGAGCAGCTGGTAAGAACTCCATCTCACTCCCTAAGCCCCAGAAATACATCTGGGAGCCAGGGACATCTAGGGCACAGCAGCTACCCAAACCCTGCCCCTCCGGAATTCCACTTCCCTTCGGCCCCTGCCTGGTCCCTGGGACTGGAGCAGACACAGAGTAGGTCTGCTCCTGTCCTGTGGAGAAACTGAATCCTGAGTCATCGAGAAGCCACTACACTCAGAGCAGCTGAAACTGAATTCTGAGTCATCAGGGACCCACTGCACTCAGAGCAGCTGGAGCCACTGCACTCAGAGCAGCTGACACAGAGTTGGTCTGCTCCTGTCCTGTGGAGAAACTGAATCCTGAGTCATCTAGTAGCCACTGCACTCAGAGCAGCTGAAACTGAATCCTGAGTCATCGAGAACCCACTGCACTCAGAGCAGCCGAGGAGCCACTGCACTCAGAACAGAAGGATTACCAGATCCAAGAGGTGGCCTGAGTCCCAGGAGTTCTTCCACCCGGGAGATTAGGGGCATAAGACCACAGAGACCTCTGGACTCCGAGGAGCTCTGCAATAAGCAAGATAACTGGAAATACAGATTCCAATCTTACACAGAGAGGGCAGGTACCACTAGAGTTACCCAGATGGCGAAAGGCAAGCGCAAGAACATAAGCAACAGAAACCAAAGTTTCTTGGCATCATCAGTGCCCAGTTCTCCCAATATAGCAAGCCCTGAACACCCCTTCACACCTGAAAAGCAGGATTCAGAATTAAAATCACTTCTCATGATGATGATAGAGGATTATAAGAAGGAATTAAGTAACTCCCTTAAAGAAATACAGGAGAGTACAAGTAAACAGATAGAAGCCCTTAAAGAGGAATCACAGAAATCCCTTAAAGAAATGGAAGAAAACACAAAGAAGGAATTAAACAAAAACATTCAGGATCTGAAACTAGAAATAGAAACAATAAAGAAAGTTCAAAGGGAGACAACCATGGAGATAGAAAACCTAAGAAAGAGATCAGGAGTCACAGACGCAAGCATCACCAACCGAATACAAGAGATAGAAGAGAGAATCTCAAATGCAGAAGATACGGTGGAAAATATTGACACAGTTGTCAAAGAAAATGCAAAACGCAAAAAACTCCTAACTCAAAACATCCAGGAAATCCAGGACACAATGAGAAGACCAAACCTAAGGATAATAGGTATAGATGAGAATGAAGATTCCCAACTTAAAGGGCCAGTAAATATCTTCAACAAAATCATTGAGGAAAATTTCCCTAACCTAAAGAACAAGATGCCCATAAACATACAAGAAGCCTACAGAACACCAAATAGACTAGACCAGAAACGAAATACCTCCCGTCACATAATAATCAAAACATCAGATGCACAAAACAAAGAAAAAATACTAAAAGCAGTAAGGGAAAAAGGTCAAGTAACATATAAAGGCAGACCTATAAGAATTACACCAGACTTCTCACCAGAGACTATAAAAGCCAGAAGAGCCTGGACGGACATCATACAGACCCTAAGAGAACACAATTGCCAGCCCAGATTACTATACCCAGCAAAACTCTCAATCAATATAGATGGTGAAACCAAGATATTCCATGACAAAACCAAATTTGCACAATATCTTCCCACAAACCCAGCACTTCAAAGGATAATGGATGGAAAACGCCAACACAAGGAGGGAAACTACAACCTAGAAAAAGCAAGGAAGTAATCTTCCAACAACCCCAAAAGAAGATAACTATACAAACATAACTTTACCTCTAATAACAAAAATAACAGGAAGCCACAATCATTTTTCCTTAATATCTCTTAACATCAATGGTCTCAATTCCCCAATAAAAAGACGCAGACTAGCAGACTGGATACACAAACAAGACCCAGAATTTTGCTGCATACAAGAAACACACCTCAGTGACAAAGACAGACACTACCTCAGAATAAAAGGGTGGAAAACAATTTTCCAAGCCAATGGTCCCAAGAAACAAGCTGGAGTAGCCATTCTAATATCAAATAAAATCGGCTTCCATCCAAAATTAATCAAAAAAGATAAGGAAGGACACTTCATACTCATCAAAGGAAAAAGCTACCAAGGTGAACTCTCAATTCTGAACATCTATGCCCCAAATGCAAGGGCACCTACATACATAAAAGAAACTTTACTAAAGCTCAAAACACACATTACACCTCACACAATAATAGTGGGGGATTTCAACACCCCACTCTCAGCAATGGACAGATCATGGAAACAGAAACTAAACCGAGACACTTTGACATTAACAGAAGTTATGAACCGAATGGACTTAACAGACATCTATAGAACATTTCATCCTAAAACAAAAGAATATACCTTTTTCTCAGCACCTCATGGTACCTTCTCCAAAATAGACCATATAATTGGTCACAAAACAAGCCTCTACAGATACAAAAAGATTGAAATAATCCCTTGCCTCTTATCAGATCACCATGGAATAAGACTGGTCTTTAATAATGACAAAACCAATGGAAAACCCATGTGCACATGGAAACTGAACAACTCTCTACTCAATGATGACTTGGTCAAGGAAGAAATAAAGAAAGAAATTAAAGACTTTTTAGATTTCAATGAAAATGAGGACACATCATACCAAAACTTGTGGGACTCCATGAAGGCAGTGCTAAGAGGAAAACTCATAGCTCTAAGTGCCTACAAAAAGAAACTGGAAAGAGCACACACTAACAAGTTGACTGCACAACTAAAAGCCCTAGAACAAAAAGAAGCAAATACACCCAGGAGGAGTAGAAGGCAGGAAATAATCAAACTCAGGGCTGAAATCAACCAAATAGAAACTGAAAGAACAATACAAAATATCAATAAAACCAGGAGTTGGTTCTTTGAGAAAATCAACAAGATAGATAAACCGTTAGCCAGATTAACCAGAGGGCACAGAGAGAGTATCCAAATTAATAAAATCAGAACTGAAAAGGGAGACATAACAACAGAAACGGAAGAAATTAAAAAAATCATCAGATCCTACTACAAAGGCCTATACTCAACAAAACTGGAAAACCTGGATGAAATGGACAATTTCCTAGACAGATACCAGGTACCAAAATTAAACCAGGAGCAGATAAACCATCTAAATAGTCCCATAACCCCTCAGGAAATAGCAGCAGTCATTAAAAGTCTCCCCACTAAAAAAAGCCCAGGACCAGATGGTTTTAGTGCTGAATTCTATCAGACCTTCAAGGAAGACCTAATACCAATTCTCTTCAAACTATTCCACAAAATAGAGACAGAAGGAACACTACCCAATTCGTTCTATGAAGCTACAATTACACTCATTCCCAAACCCCACAAGGACCCAACAAAGAAAGAGAACTTCAGACCAATCTCCCTTATGAACATCGATGCAAAAATACTCAATAAAATTCTAGCAAACCGAATCCAAGACCACATCAAAACAATCATCCATCATGATCAAGTAGGTTTTATCCCAGGAATGCAGGGATGGTTCAATATTCGGAAATCCATCAATGTAATCCACTATATAAACAAACTTAAAGAAAAAAACCATATGATTATCTCACTAGATGCTGAGAAAGCATTTGACAAAATTCAACATCCCTTCATGATAAAAGTCTTGGAAAGATCAGGAATTCAAGGCCCCTACCTAAACATAGTAAAAGCAATTTACAGCAAACCAGTAGCCAACATCAAGCTAAATGGAGAGAAACTTGAAGCAATCCCACTAAGATCAGGGACTAGACAAGGTTGCCCACTCTCCCCCTACCTATTCAATATAGTACTGGAAGTCTTAGCCAGAGCAATTAGACAGCAAAAAGAAGTCAAAGGGATACAAATAGGAAAGGAAGAAGTCAAAATATCGCTATTTGCAGATGATATGATAGTATACTTAAGTGACCCCCAAACTTCCACCAGAGAACTCCTAAACCTGATAAACAACTTCAGCAAAGTGGCTGGTTATAAAATCAACTCAAACAAATCAGTAGCCTTCCTCTACATGAAAGATAAACAGACTGAAAAAGAAATTAGGGAAATGACACCCTTCACAATAGTTGCAAATAATATAAAATACCTTGGTGTGAATCTAACCAAGCAAGTGAAAGACCTGTATGACAAGAACTTCAAGTCTCTGAAGAAAGAAATTGAAGAAGATCTCAGAAGATGGAAAGATCTCCCATGCTCATGGATTGGCAGGATTAATATAATAAAAATGGCCATCTTGCCAAAAGCAATCTACAGATTCAATGCAATCCCCATTAAAATCCCAACTCAATTCTTCACAGAGTTAGAAAAGGAAATTCTCAAATTCATATGGAATAACAAAAAACCTAGGATAGCGAAAACTATTCTCAACAATAAAAGAACTTCGGGAGGAATCACCATCCCTGACCTCAAGCTGTACTACAGAGCAATAGTGATAAAAACTACCTGGTATTGGTACAGAGACAGGCAGGAAGATCAATGGAATAGAATTGAAGACCCAGAAATGAACCCACACTCCTATGGTCACTTGATCTTTGACAAAGGAGCTAAAACTGTCCAGTGGAAAAAGGACAGCATTTTCAACAAATGGTGCTGGTTCAACTGGAGGACAACATGTAGAAGAATGAAAATTGATCCATTCTTATCCCCTTGTACAAAGCTCAAATCTAAGTGGATAAAGGACCTCCACATAAAACCAGATACACTGAAACTAATAGAAGAGAAGGTGGGGAAAAGCCTCGAATACTTGGGCACAGGGGAAAAGTTCCTGAACAGAACTCCAATGGCATATGCTCTAAGATCGAGAATTGACAAATGGGACTTCATAAAATTGCAAAGTTTCTGTAAGGCAAAGGACACTGTCAATAGGACAAAACGACAACCAACAAATTGGGAAAAGATCTTTACCAATCCTTCATCTGATAGAGGGCTAATATCCAATATATACAAAGAACTCAAGAAATTAGACTCCAGGCAACCAAATTACCCTATTAAAAAATGGGGTATAGAGCTTAACAAAGAATTTTCAACAGAAGAAACTCGAATGGCCGAGAAGCACCTAAAGAAATGTTCGGCATCCTTAGTCGTCAGGGAAATGCAAATCAAAACAACCCTGAGATTCCATCTCACACCAGTCAGAATGGCTAAGATTAAAAACTCAGGTGATAGTAGATGCTGGCGAGGGTGTGGAGAAAGAGGAACACTCCTCCATTGTTGGTGGGACTGCAAGATGGTGCAACCACTTTGGAAATCAGTGTGGCGGTTCCTCAGAAAATTGGACATAGCATTACCCGAGGATCCAGCTATACCACTCCTAGGCATATACCCAGAAGGTGCTCGAACATATAATAAGGACATATGCTCAACTATGTTCATAGCAGCCTTATTTATAATAGCCAGGAGCTGGAAAGAACCCAGATGTCCTTCAACTGAGGAATGGATTAAAAAAATGTGGTATATTTACACAATGGAGTATTACTCAGCTATTAAAAACAATGAATTTGAGAGGTTCCTAGGTAAATGGATGGAACTAGAAATTATCATACTGAGTGAGGTAAGCCAATCACAAAAGAACACACATGGTATTCACTCACTGATTATTGGATATTAGCCCAGAACCTTAAAATGCCCAAGATGCAACTCACAGGCCACATGAAGTCCATAAAGAATGAAGACCAAGTGGGGGTGATTCGGTCCTTCTTAGAAGGAGCAACAAAATACTCAAGGGAGCAAATATGGAGACAAAGCGAGGGACAAAAACTGAAGGAGGGGCCGTCTGAAGACCTTTCCACCTGAGTATCCATCCCATGTGCAGTCACCAAAGGTAGATGCTGATGTGGAAGTCAGGAAGTGCATGCTGATAAGAGCCTGATATGGATGTCTCCTCAGAGGTCTTCAAGAGTCTGACATATTCAGAGGCAGATGCTCACAACTAGCCATTGAAGTGATCATGGGGTTCTCAATGGAGGAGTTAGAGTGAAGACTGAAGGAGCTGAAAGGATTTGTGGCCCCATGAGGAGAGCAACAATACCAACCAACCACAGCTCCCAGGGTCTAAACCACCAGCCTGGGAGCACTTATGGAGGGATCCAGGGCCTTAGCTGAATATATAAGAGTGGAGGGCCCTGCTGGGCACAGGTGGAAGATGAGATCCTTGACCTCATGAAGGCTGGACGCCCCAGGGGGTGGGAGTTTTGAGGGTGGGGAGGTGGGAGTGGGGGGGTAGATAGAGGTTACATCCACAAAGAAGAAGGAGGAGGTGTGAGGGGATTGGGGGTTCCTGGGTGGGTGGGGGATGGGGTAAGGGGACAACATATGAAATGTAAATAAAACATCCAATAAAAAAAAAAAAATACCTAACAGCCAGATCTTAGGGAGGCATTTTCTCAATTAAGGTTCCCTCCCTTCAGATTAACTCTAGTTTGTGTGTCAAGTTGACGTAAGAGTAGCCAGCACAGAAGTGTTTTCTCAGATAAGATTTTCTTTTGCCAGATAGGTCTTGGTTTCTGTCAAGATGACAAAAAACCAACCAGCACAGCCATTAATTCAGGTGATCTTTACTATAATAGATATAAAGTTTTAATTGTTTATTTTTCTGTCTGTCTGTTTGTGTATGTATGGGCACATTGTACAGGTATCTCTAGAGCTACAAAGCTTTGTATTCCCCTGGAGTTGGAATTATAGGCATCTGAGAGCAACCCTACTTGAATGCAGAATCTGAACTATGACCCTCTAGAAGAACAGCAAGCACTGTTAACTGTTGAGCTATCTCTCCACTCTGATATAGAATATTTCCAAGTTGTCATAAGAGAATAGAATTGGATAGCGCATAGCTGAAAATATTTATTAGAGGCAATTTAAACTATTAGGTGTTCATAGGCCTCCCAACTTACAGTTTAACATGCTGCTTCCACTTCTCTCAGAACTGGCTTTTGCAGATGACTCTCAGACAGAAGAAAGCAGGTATGACACTTGAGCCAATTAGTCACTCCTTAAGGACTCATTGAACATGCCAAATAAAAGTACATTATAGAATGAGGAAGTCTTAGTGTATGTAGAAAGATGGGAATAAATAATAGACATCAAGGTGAAAAGATGAAACTGTGACACACATGTAGGAGAGAGTAGAGCTAAGTCTAAAACTTTGAATTTACTCAAGTAAAACAAAATTGGATAACTTAGAGGGATGTGCATGAGCACACTCTCATGCTTGTGTGTAAAGAGAAAAAAAAAGGAAGACATACTTAGATTCTGAAAAGTCTTAAAATTTTACTGGAAAGAGATAGAACAAAATGAGAGTGACACACATGCAACAAAGCCTTCAAAGCCACCAACCCCATACCATTATCTGTTTAAAATATTCATGTCATTATCCAGGCTTAAGTTTTAGCCAAAGTTGGGTATCAGTCTTCCAAAAGGATTTAAGCTAAAGATTTTCTTGTTCTACTTACCACAGGGTTATTTGTCATTTTCATTTTAAGTCAATAGCTCAAAGCCACTATGTCAAATGCCCACCCAGACCAAGCCAGCCAGAGTCACATCAGCAAGCAGAGTTTGGTCCTGACCTTTTCATATTCTGTATTTGACTGCCTGGCCCATCAGTGGGTTTCTTGCCTCTCTGTTTACAACTTCACTAAACTGTAAAGAGGGGACCGTCAGTCAAAATACCGAGCACAGAAAGGTCACAGAGACAGCTTACTATTTGCCAATGATTTTTAATCATTCACTCTGGAATACACCCGAGACCTACAGTTAATTCCATTTGTTATTGACAGAAAAAAATTTCACCTAGCCTTCATTTCTACTATGAAACGAAGAGACAAAAACCAGACCCAAGGAATCCCAGTACATTGTGAGGACTGAGGATGATTCAATTAATTTGAAGTTTTTATTTTTGCACCTTTGACACACACAGCAATGTGTTGATAATTACTAGAACACAAAAGACACAAAAAGCATCCCCTTTACCCTACTCTTTTTGACAAATATGTAGTGAGACATCTCAGACCTACATAACTTACATGTTCTCAAGTCTTTTGCAGCCTCTGGATATTAAGTGAAATAAAATACATTTAAAATATTGGCTAAAAGCTTATGCTACCTTAGAATGGAACACTAGTATCCTCTAAAAGGTGGTTTTCTCCATCTCAGCACTGATTGCAGTTGGTGCAAAATAATTGCTGAGCAGGTGACCCTATGCCTGTATACTGGTCCACTGTAGGGTATTTCATAACACCAATAGTTTTTGTAGTTTCTCTCCATTACAGCAAAGAACTTAAATTTAAATGTCCCCTGTGAGGCAAAATTAACTCCGACTTGAAAAAATACATGACTACAAAAATATAAAATCAATATATAAGTTGTTGATAAACTGCTAATTAAAGAAATCAATATGAGAAACCTTGCATATAAGAAAAGAACTTTATCTTCTACAATTTGACTTTTTCTGTGTGTGTTTGTGTGTGTATAAAATGGTTAGAGAACAGAAAGATTATAATAGTAATTCTTAATTCTGACAACAAATTAAAATTACTGAAAGAACAATTTAAAATCTGGAGATAGGACTTTGGGAACATACATGGTTTAAAGTTCCTGTTGTGATTCTAGTTTTTACACACATAAAACAGATAACAAAAGTATCCATTAAATGCAGGTGATACAGCCTCATCTATACTTGCTAATCCAGCAGGCCTAGAGTGGTACTAAGTAATTTAAATTATGCATTTTAACAAGATTACATTCATACTTATGATATTGATCCAAGAAACACTTTGAGATCTATTGTTATAATTGAATAATAGGTATCAAATTATTGGCAGTGCTTTTTCTTCCTAAACTGGAGGAGGGGAAATTTTTAATTTTAATTTTAATTTTATACAGTATATATTTTCATATTCTTTCTTCTTGAACTTCCCGAAGATCCTCTCAAACTTGATACTCACCCAGTTACCCAACTTTTTGTTCCACTTCTATCAAAACAATCTAATCAAAACAAACATCTATCTATCTATCTATCTATCTATCTATCTATCTAACACACACACACACACACACACACACACACACACACA
>NW_021604562.1:2263980-2313267 GCF_004785775.1 Grammomys surdaster | reverse complement strand
TAGGAGGAGGAGGAGGAGGAGGAGGAGGAGGAGGAGGAGGAGGAGGAGGAGGAGGAGACATGAGTCTATGTTGTATTGGTGAAGAACTTATAAGCAAGTAGTCTCCCCTGGAGTGTGGATGATATACCCATCACACCATCCAATTAGAGGAGAAATAATTTTTCTTCTCCCAACAGGTATCAATTGATAATAACCTCTTGACTAGGCTTGGAACTTTGTGTTCATTTCCTCTTCTCCATGATGGAATTTTGTCAGTTTTGAACTTGTGAAAGTCTTGGGCATGTTGTCACAATACCTTTGAGTTCATATAAACTTCGGTCTCTTGTCTCTAGAAGAAGCCGTTTCCTTGACATCAGCCATCTCATTTTCCACAGACACTACAGCTCATGCCAATAAGTGCTTGCTGACAGGAGCCTGATCGGTTCTGCCAGAGCCTGACAAATACAGAGGCAGATGCAAGCAGCCAACCATTGGACTGAGCATGGGGTCCCCAATGGAGGAGTTAGAGAAAGGACTGAAGGAGCTGAAGGGATTTGCAATCTCATAGGAAAATCAACAATTTCAACCAACCAGAACTCCCCCCACCCCAGAGCTCACAGGGACTAAACTGCCAACCAAGGAGTAAACATGGAGGGACTCATGGCTCCAGCCAAATATGTGGCAGGGATGGAGGACCTTCATAAAGCAAGAGGAGGGGGGGTAGAATAGGGGGTTTCTCGGAGGAAACTGGGAAAGGGGATAACATTTGAAATGCAAATAAATAAAATATCCAATAAAAAATTGTGAAATTTGAAGTTAGATGAAATATCTCATCTAAGGGTAAATGCTCCAAAATCTCTCACTCTGCACATTGTTCAGTTGTAGGTCAATTTTGATTGAGCATTTTTTGTTTATTTCAGTGTTTTTATATAAATATATATTTAGTGATTTTAAATTGCCAAGATAAGATATGTGTGCTAACTCAAGTCTCTAATTCTACCAACTGGGAGGCTGAGACAGGAGGCTCAGTGGAAATTTGTGTAAGGTCATGTCATATAGCAAGTGCCAGGCTTACCTGAGCTATAATATATTTTCGAAAGAAAGTTTTTCATAACTGACAAGCACTTTTGCTATATTTGAAGCACCTTTTGTATACTTACCTTCAAAGCTTTCTCTGTGCTCATTCAAAAAGAGATAGTGACTATTCCAAATAGCTTGTTAATCATTGACTAACTTTTAAAAAGTAATTTACCACATAATATTAATAATCAATTCATAAACAATGCAGTTTATATTTTTATGTTTTCTTATCTCTTATTCTAAGTATTATTAAATCAAAATTATATTACTTTCATTTACCTTTACTATGTTATTTTGAGGTAAATAATATAATCTTTATCTATAGCTATGTATGTGGTTTATGATATATTCATTTTCATGTATTTTATGATACTCCTAGCATACATATACATGGTACTTGTTATTAGTCTACATAGATTATTTATGGATTTTCCCTTATAAACAATGTTTCCATGAACATTCATTTATGTATGTGAAAATATATTTTGTTATTATGTATAGAAGCTGTACTAATTCATACTTTTAATAGAGCTGAGAAGAATTCTCATCATACTATGGCTACTTCCAGTGTGGACGAATTTGTATTTTCTTTCTTTTGATTTTTTTTAAATGATGTATATATGTATTTCTAATTTGAATTTCCATAACACACTATAGTTTCCAAAGTAGCTAATTCTAACCTTAGTCAGATATGTATAATATTATAGAGGCAGCCATTTATGGTCTCTGGCCAACTCCTTAGCATAGTGTTCACAAGTAGTCATAAGTAGCAAGGGAATGGATATTATATTTTCTGACTAAGGACTTCATAAATTTAACTATATAAATATCATCCTGATTTTGGGCCTATAACTGAGTCTTTTAAGTTATCTTCAAATTAATTTTGCTTCTAACAGAGGTACGTGAATTTAACCAATCATGTTTTCCTATCCAAAACTCACACAAGAGACCATGGAAAGCTTAAAGTATCATTACCATTCACACCAATGGATTTTCAAAAAAGGAAAGACATAGAACAGTTGAGAGTTGACATCAATCTGTATCTATCAAACCTTCACATTCTAGTGAAGTAAGTAGCAGGTAAAGAGACAAAAGTGACTTCTTCAATGTCCTATACTCAGTTTATTGATAACTGAAAATACAAGGCAAGTGCATTCCCTTTTCTTTTCTGTTTTCTCTTCTCTTTCTCTCCTTTCTTTCTTTCTCTCTTTCTTTCTTCCTTCCTTCCTTCATTTATTTATTTATTTATTTATTTATTTATTTCTGCACAAACACCATTCAATGAAAAGTGCCACATGAAAGATTATGGATGGAAGTATATGTCACAGACATGGAAGAAGACGGAAGAGAGGCCTGAGGCATTAGATGAGAGGCAGAAATGATCAGACCAAGAAGGCCATGACTTGAGTGTGTTTTTGTCATCACTGAGGGATGGTCTCCATCCTGCCATGCATGCCTGAGATAATCAACACTTAGGCTAGACTGACCAATGTACGATAGTGCTTTCAAATGGGGCACTTCTCAGCTCTAGAGTAGGCTGACAGCCACCGTGACATAGGCTTCCAAAAGTCATTGTTCTAAAGCAGGCACCGTTGCACTTGCTGAAAAAGTCTCAGCCAGATTATAATGCTCTTAATTAGCCGTGCATGATGGCAATCAATTAAGGATGGCATAAAAGCCAATGGAAATAATGCAACTCTCATTAGAGATTTCTCATTTGTTATATGAGTCTGTCTACTGGTTGAGATCCCATTATAGCAAACTGGGGCCTATTATTCAAGCCATTTCAGTAGAGTACAGGGTTACCTTTCCCTTTGACATTTATTGTACCTAGCATAAAGGTTAAAAACAATCATGCTCATTAGATTATTTATTATCTTATAAGATTCAAGAAGGGCCATTATGTTTGTTTTCTTCTTTTCAAAGCTAGTAAAGAAGAGACTTTTGAACAAGTTTGAGATAAATATTAAAGAAATCCTGTTTTTCTTGTGCTCAGAAAGATAAACCTGGAAAGAATGATGCTTATTAAAACCCACAGTTGAGACTTATCATCCATCATTTGCATACTTCACTTGCTTTAGACCAGCTTCCAGTGACATAAAGAGTCATATCAGCATAGTCAAGAATTCACAAACATATGAGCAAGAAGTCCTCAAACTGAGAATTATGGAGATCTTGTTCCAAAAGCCTCATGCTTTTAGCATGAGGTTGTATGCCTTTGAAAACTGTATAGCCTTCTGATACATGGGATGAAATCTTTGATTCTTCTCTCTTTCTTATACCTTTATAAAACTTCAACAAACTCCCATCTTATTTCCTCCACTGGTACCAAGATGGCAGAGAACATTAGTAATCTGGAAAACTATACCATGCATAATTTAAGAACACCAGAGCCCTAGGCAGTATTTATATACATTCACTATACTCTCCCTTATAAAAGACAGAATATAGCACTAGCTTTCTCTGTGAATTACATTGTAGTATGTCACATGTTAGAAAACTACCAAGAAGAGAACTCTACCAAATATAATAGTTGTAAAAGGTATGTATATTTAGCTTTGACTTTAGCTTCTCCAAAGTAAACTCTATTCTCTTGAAACTCCACACTTGACAAAAGTTAGTTCATTCACCTGAGATCTTCGCTACTACACAGTCTAACATTGTGATTTGGAATTTTCTGTGTTCACTCAGATTTAGGACATGGTAGAAAATACAGTGTAGACACATGATATTAGATACACTTCTCAAGAACTTCTAAACTGTGAGTGTTATGGCTTGAATGTGAAATGATACTCCTCCATACATATTTGAATATTTGGTCTCCAATTTGTTAAACTCATTTGGCAGATTATGGTGCCCCAGGGAAGTGTCATGAGAATACATTCTGGACTTCAAGCTCATCTCTGCTTTCTGAATGTCAAGATATAAACAGACTATGCTAATAGCTTCTACTACCATGGACTGAGACTTTTCAGATGTCATGTACTGATGAATCAGTAATTTCTTCTCCTCTTTAGTTAAGATTGTCAAAAATTCTTTTATAACAATAGGAGAAACAACTAATAAAAGAGTTAGTTGTATAGAGAAGCAACCATGGAACTCTTGTGAAACTATAGACAACCCTCAGAAAAACTGGATTGGCAATATTGCTAAACATTGAAGCTGATTAAATAAAACTGTTTACTATTCTATGGGGAAAAGACAATGAGAAAATCCACATTTCCCACTTTCTTTGACATTTTTACATGTATTATTTTCTTGGAATGATTTTAATTTGTATTATTTGCTGCTATAAATCATAAGCTTAAATATAATAATTTTGAATTAATTCTATGAGTATTTCAAGCACATTAGTGAATATGCCATCAAAATCAATTATTGGTATCATGAGGTCTTGATGTTGAAGGTCAAAATATTATGAAGATTCTTATTGATAATCACAAAGAGAGGGTCTTATGATATGTTCCAAGCATTTCTTGTTCAGGAACTTACCATGATACATGTTTAGGTGCATAGAGCACCCCTTTGTCTAGCATCATCAGTATTTCTCTGCTTCATCTTTGCTTTCTTCCTCCTTTTCCATCTCCTCTCTCTCTCTTCATACCTCCACATCTTATTTTTCTTAAAATTCATTAGGTAACTTAAAACACTACATTAGTAGAAAAACGGCTGAATTGTTTGCCTAGTCTAAACATTATTAAAGTATTTACTATTTAAAATGGCTATCAATTTTGAAAAGTTGAGTAAAGATATACAAAAATGCACATTAGATATGCACTAAAATTATATCTGTGGCATTTTCGTGACATAAATAAGTCCAAATTGCAATTTAAAATGCAATGTAGAAATTTTATATATAATGTATCAACTATGCTTACATGCATTTACATAATACGCCTAAAAATGAAGAAAGTATATAAAATATCATCAATGAGTAGCCTCCTTTGTTATATTTTTCTGCATCTTCAAAACTTTTAACTTACATCATCATTAGAACAGATAGTTTATAAAAGGATTCATTACTCATCAGTACCATGAACTCTTCTCATCTCATGTGGCATATCTCAGAGCTTAATATCTGATTAGCAGCCATTTGAGCATCTGTTCTTTAGGGTTCAATGTTATCTGTTCTCTTTCCTGTTGACTATCACCTCCTTCAAGTTATAGGACAGAATTTGTACTTCTTCAGTATATCTATGCTGAATTGTTGTTATTGTAGTGAAGAAGGACAATTATGTTTCAAACCATGAGTTTTCTCCTTTGTCCACACTTACATTCCTCCGAGAACTTTCCTGCTGCTCAGCTGGCCTGAATCAATCTAAGATGCCTACTTTACAAGCTCCCTGGTGGAGAGTATTATAAAGCAGAGAGGGAAAATATACTGCTTTTATCACTAAACTGAGTGTTGGACAAATTCTTTACTCATGATAAAAGCAATATATCTCCCTGGAGTGCCCAGTTACTTTCTTCCCCACTACTCAATTAATAGCATTTTAACCATCATTTCTGTAACAGCTTTAATGTCAATCCTGGAGTTCCCTGTGGTTTTCAATTCCTTTCCATTTACACAAATGCCAAGTCATATTTCTCTATTTCTTGAAGTGGCTCTAGTAGAGCTTTATTTGTTTACTGCTATGAGAAGCAATTCTCAACTTTTCTTATGACCCTCTGTGGTTTCCAGCTCAGACAGCAGCCTCACACTTACATACAACATTGCCTATCTGCAAAGTCCTCTGGTATACAAAGAGATTTTCTGTCTGTCTTTCAGAGTTACAACCAGCTATTTGACTGAAACAGATGCCACTTTCCATCAGCTCTATGAATCATTTGACAAACTTTGCAGCAAATATCTGTTACTTCTCTGTCACCCCTCCTCTAGAGAAACGACCAAAGTACCATGCCTGTTTTTGCACTCCTTTTTGAAGAATATGGCAGTGTTTAGGGATCTAATCAGATAGTTGGTGAAACATCCAACTTTCCCTGACACATCACTCTGTAAAGTCAGGATTAGATACTTTATGGGGAATAGAGCAAGAGAAAACAGAAAGCTCCTTTGTTCAACACTCTGAGAATCTGATAATCTAATTGCACATAAAATCATAAATATAAGAGAAATGCTAAAAAAAGTCCTTCTTAAATAACTACAAAATATATATTTAATGTATATTATAAGGAAATGTGGAAAGAATGACTATGGAACTAATCAGGACAGATTTCCTGGAGAGGAGACTCTGCAGGAAGAATTTCACCAGCAAAGGGAATATGGTATGATAGTAGGGTCTCATTTAGTTATCTAGAAATCAGTGGTCAGTTGCAGTTGTTAGTTCCCTCTATGTTGTAGTAGAGTGGCATAGGTCAAGACATGGCCTGACATCAAGAACATGTCTGTTAACCTTCCAGAACTTGTAGCTAAGCAGCAACCTCTAAACTATATTGTATGAACGTAACTAAGTTTCCTCAAGGCTAAAAGAAATCCCATTATCCCAAAAGAATCATCTAAAGGTTTATAGAAATCCACTGCCTCCTTGTAATTCAATTTTTTTTTTTTTTGGTGTTTTGAGACAGGGTTTCTCTGTATAGCCCTAGCTGTCCTGGAACTCACTCTGTAGACCAGGCTGGCCTCGAACTCAGAAATCCGCCTGCCTCTGCCTCCCAAGTGCTGGGATTAAAGGGGTGCGTCACCACCGCCCAGCATAATTCAAAATTTTTTAATAATTTATTTTTTCTCAAATCGTAATTAATTCACGCAGGGGTTATAAATACAGAAAGGCAGGATGTGGGGAAGGGAATGACACTGGAGTGTGGGTGATCAGGGGGAATACAGATATCATCAGAACCGGGTATCGGCTGGGTGAAGGTTCAGGGGACAAGTCACTATGACTCTGCCTATGACTCGCTTGTCCTTATCTAAGTTGGTATTGTCAATTCATGTACATGTTACTATGTCTGCTTCCTATGATTCTGACTTTTCATGTGCAAATTTATACTTTGTGAATATGCCTATACAACTATTACTAATGACAGAGCAATAATCCAGATCCATGATTTACAACTTCACATTCAGAATCTCAAGATGACTCAGAAGTTACAGACATAGGCTGCTAAATCCAGTGACCTGAGTTCAACCTCCATGGTGTGTAAGTTGAATATGAGTGAAAGGGAGAACTAAGTCCTGTCAGTTTTCTTTACATGCTATGGCATTCAGGCTCTCTCTCTCCCTCTCTCTCTCTCTCAGACACACACACACACACACACACACGTATGTGCACACGTGCACGCATACACACACACATACACACTCCTCATAGACATGCACTTAAAAATAAGCAAAAAAAATGCAAAGATAAAAAGTTTTAAATAAAACTTTGCGCATAATATTTTATTGGCTCTTATAACAACACCTTGAAGTAACATCAGATGACTAGAGTCTTAAAACTAAAGGTAGAAAAAGTAGGAACATTTATCTGAATTTTTCTTATATCAAAGTACAGGTGATACCAGGGAAAATTGGGGAAAACAAGAGGAAATCTACAGTAAAGGAAGCAGAGGTAGGACAATATAGAAGGACAAAGAGGAAGAGGGATAAATAAAAATAAAATTTTTGAAAAACATATAAAAAAGATATATTGTTTTATTTTACCTAAAATTACATAGTGTGTGTGTGTGTGTGTGTGTGTGTGTGTGCGCGCGCGCGTGTGTATTTGAAGTTACACAACTTGTGGTGATAATGTTCACCTAAGAGTCATAGTTTATCTAACTAAACTTCTAGTAACAATACGTGAAACTTCTTTTCTAATTGTTGGGCAGAGGAATCCATGTAACTTCCAAAACATCATACATAAGCTATTGCTGTTGCACTTGGTTGCTTCCCAAAAACTGAAGGTATGTCCCTATTGCGAAAGATAGCATGTACTTTGGACATTGAACACAGGTGAAGTGGGCTGAATCTGACCAAACCGTTTTTTTACTGGAAGACAAGATGCTATGCAAGATAACAAGGGAGGAAAGTTATTAGTAGTTCTACACAGCTGTGATGCATATAATCAATAACAACAACTAACATGGAATATATATACCTAATAGTTCAATAGTGACATTCATATCTTGGTGGTAATCACTAAATATACAATTAGACATATGGCTTGATCAATGGAAGGGAAAGCATGACTTGAACTGAAAACCTAGACAACTAGCTCTTGTTAGTGAGGTCATGAATCTTAGAGTACAAACGTTTTCATTTTATCAAATTAGTGTAAATCCTAATTGCATTATGAATACTTATTCTTATGCCCATAGAAATGAGTAGCTCTTACCTTTTGGCAAAGAGGCTTCTGTTTTAGAGCAGAAAAGACCACTATGGAAAACCACAACTGGTTAAAATTAAGAGACCAACTGGTCATAAGATGCCCACACTCAAATGATACACTTATGTAGGAAGAGCTAAAGTGGGAGGAGTAAGGAGAGGAAGAGGAGAAGGAAGAGGAGGAGCGAGGAGAGACAGAGAACGAGAGGAAAAGATGGAGGCAGATGTTCACATGTCTGTAGCAGTCAAAGCTAGTTGGTATATCTAGGTTGGGTATTGGGTTACACTTCTGATTGTATGGGCATCTTGTTACTAATCATTACCAAATATATAAGCCTTTGGTAATTTAAGCATCAGAGTCTCATTTTCCTACAGGACGGTCTTGTGGAGACAGCCTTGTGGACACAGCGTGAAAGATTGGCAGAGCCATCTCACACTCTGACTTCTCGTGGGTGGCAGGGCTGGTGTTTCTGGCCGGCCATTTCTAGCTGTGGCACTCACATGGCCTTCGGCTGAGAAACATGGCGGCTGAGCTAGACAGAGCCACTGCAGCTTAGATAGTCAGCTTGACCAGAGGCCGATTTTAAACAATTACATCAACATCCTACAACATAATTCCTACACCTAAAGTTCCTTACAAATGATATTTAAACTCAAGCCTTCCCTGGGGACATGGGTACGGGTTACAGCTACATCTACATTTGGCCACGACAATAAACCTTTTAAAATCATGGACTTCCTCATGTATTTGGGGCTTGCTGTGGATGACCATGGAGTAATCTCATGCCTAGAGAATTTCTCTACGTTCCAGCCACTGAGTCCTGCCAACTTAAGCAAGCTAGCCAAGCCAGCCAAGTGAGTCGCAGTGGCCCAGAGATTCTACCCCTCGGGGTGCAGCCAGAGATTCTCTCTCTTACCCCTCTCGGCTGCCAGCTGGTCCAGCCCAAGGACAGAGATAACTGGTCTCCTGGTCAGCCTCTTCGGCCTGGAGACCCCCAACCAAGGAGCTCTGCCCCCAGGGACTTCAGCCTGAGACGTCTCCATGCCTGGATGGAGCCCTGTGGCTTCTCATAGCCCAGCGTCTGCCCAGCGCCTCATGGAGTGAACTCAGTCAAATTCACGTGTTTCTGCTCCTTGAGGTGTGGTTCTAGCCACTTGGGGAGTCAGACACGCGGGATCCACAACTCAGCACAACAGGACCCGAGCCCACTTGAGAGCTATAGCCCCACAATATAATAGTGTTTGTGTGTGTTTAAAAAATAATAATTAAAGAAAAAAGCAACCCTGAACTTGAGATAGTTTGGTGGGAGCATGGTAGGATTTACAGAGAAGAGAGGGGAGAAATGAAAATTATATGTAATATTTTAATTAAAAATACAGTATTTTTTAAAACAATCCATCCATATATTCATTGTTGTATGGTAATATTAATTTCAAAATTTTACCAATATTCCTTTAAATGACTTCCTAGAAAGTATATACAATTTAGCAAAATATCAGGAACTTTCAGACTTAATAGTGAGAAGAAAATGAGAGTGTCAGAAGCTGTAATAACTTTATGAAAAAAACTTCTTTAAGTTTTGGACAGAATCTATATCATTCTAAGAATTACATGTTAATTATATATGATTAGGTTTTTGATTGTAGGCATTGAAATTTGGGTAGGATTCATGTGCACTGTATTTTGGCCATACTGCCACCACCACCCCCAATTATCTCATAATTGTTGTAGGTGCCAAAAGAAATATTAAAGTCTTCTAGCAAAGTTACTTAAAAGATGACATTTATTTTAGTACTTATTACTGTTTGCTCTTCCCTTGGCCAGAATGTCCTGATATAATGGATGGCTCTAAGCATTTTAACAGTAAACATATACTCAACGTGAACAGATACAAGTGCAGACATTGAAGAATTGTACTATTATCGGTCTTAACATATATGTTGTTGAGCATCTGCCAAGGGAATTTGTAACCCACACCATTTTATTTGGTCTGGGACAACAATCTCATTTAGTTTTGAAGGCAATATTTTTAAGAAAAGCTAAGGTAGAGGGCTGACAATTGTGGAGAAAAAAAACTGTCTCTGAGGCTAAAACCAGAGTGCTTTCCATGCCACAGACTGAATCTTAGGCTGTGCTCAATGTGCCAGCACTCTACAGGGCACTTTAGCTCAATTGAGATTATAGTCTGAATCAATATAAATGTACTCCGAGTAGTAGGTGGAAGGGGAAAAAAAGAAACAAAAACTGAAAGAAGATTGCCAGTGAGTCAGAATTCATTCTATATCCATTTTATGAAAAGAGAGAGAGAGAGACTCTTTTTTTGTCCCACAAAATGTTCACATCTTGGTATCATTTCTTAATTCTAACAGGTCAATTTGTGTTCTTATTTATCATTACCATGGCTGTTAGGACAAGCTTTAAGCCAGCAAATTGGTTTATTTATGTTTGATTTCTGCCCTGAAACCACACAAAATGTACACGTAAAACCATTTTTCCTTTTGAGCTACATAACATTTTTGTAATCAGTACCACAGGAAATATATGGGTTTATCATTTTTACCATTTAAAAATATTCATATAGTTAGCATTGAAAAATTTGCTTGCTAACTTTTCAAATGAGTCCCAGACTCGCACAAGGCCTATGCAGATAAAATTATTGAGGACCTATTTGTTGGATTTGTTTGAAACAGTCCTCTGGTATCCTTCTGGAAAGAAAAAAAATGCTTTCTTTATAGTGGCAATAGAGCTCCAGTCTCTGGGAGGTGAGCCCAGTAACCTGACAGTGGCCCTAGGAATCACTTTTCTGTGCCAACTCATTTGATTTTCACAACCAATCTTGAGGCAATTAAGGCAGAGCATAATGGTCTTCATTTCATGGGTGAGAATAAAGAGAGAGGAAGTGATTTGCCTAAGGCCATACAGCTGCTTATTGGTTCAGCCAATCCTCTAGCCTAGGTCGTATGATTCCCACATGTTGCTCATGTCAGCACACATTTGCCTGGCCAGTTTCGAGAAGTGACTCAGATGAGCAACGCTATTGCTAGAAATTAGGAGTGTTTCCATCAGTCTGCTGCACTGACCTTGCTGTAAGGATTAATCAATTCTTCAGGATGCCTTGGATCTTGTCTGTGTCAAGAGTCTTAAAAATGGTCTAACTAAAATAAATCAGGAAAATTTAATGTGGTGAGAACTTGAGACACAAGTGGCATGTAGGACTTTTCCAATCCTACATGCCTACTTCCTTATTTCTCCTTTGTCATCATTGTGTTTTGGTGAAAATAAATATGTCTATTTCTTTATTTTTGTCTCATACCACCTTCAGTTGTGTGTCTCAGTACTCTCATTCTAAAAATGGTATAATTTCTACCAGTTATATTGGTAAGTCTTCCCTCTTCCCACCCTTTTCTTCCTCTACAACAAGAAATAAATTCTAATATGTCAACTTCTATTTCTACTGACAACTGATAATTCCACATCCAGACTGGAATCATTTCAAAGGAATCTAGAAACCTTCCTGAACATTTGAATTTTGAAATTTGTTAATTTAAAATTTTGTATTTATCCTTTTCTTAGAATTCCTGATATTCCTTGAGAGTAGTGATTATATTTCATTTTAATTAGTAGCTGCTGACAAATCAGCCGTATAAGAGCTCAGATGTAAAACTGAACTGCAGAATAAGTAACACTTTAGAGAAGGATGGGAGTCTGATATGTAAGCAAAATTAGAGAGTACTGTATTTCTCGTCCATATATTCTTTCCAATAAGAATGATAGAATAATGTTATTACTCTTTTATTCTATTATCTTATAATTTGACATATAAAAGTACTTAATATAATAACCTATCATAATATTTGAACACTACCCAAGACGTATAATTCTTAAAATATACCCTTGACCTTGAGAATGGTCCTTGACCATCTGTTGCCCTTCTCATAAATAATTCAGTTCTATAAAATAAAGAATATCTTGGTTATTTATAATAATCCTTGAGATTTCTGAAGTGAAACATGGTCATCAAAGTTGGCATAGAGTGTACCAGCTATGAGGAGAGAAATCATAAACTCAAATCTCTAGAATGATAGAAGATTATTCTTTGAAGTACAGTATGTTTATATCTTGACTTTCAGTAAAGCTACAGGACACAGAAACAAAGAAAACTAATCTGAGGCAGATGCTCCTAGAAGCTAACAATTTTTTAATAAATTCATATTAATAGTATGATAGGCATTGTTATAGTAATTTATATGATATCTTATGAATGCAAAAAATGACAGAAGCATCAAATTAGAAAACAGATGATTTATGGCTTGATACATGAGTTTTTACAAACAAGAATTTACTAAGTAGAAAAATGGTTGAGGATATACCACGGTTCAGAGTCACCAACTATAGTGATGTGTTCATGGATCAAACACTTCACACATGTACATTGCTATTATAGATTACATCAGTGACAGAGTAAATGTTTAAATATGATGAAAAAGTCATGTCAAGAGACTTATTAGCCATAATGAGGGTTCAGGATTATGTACTACATTCAGGTTTATGAGTATACTATTCTGTAGCAATAGTTGTAGTTATATTTTAAAGAAAGCAATCTAACTGCGAAATGAAGGAAATTCTAGAAGAAAGCAATTAAGAGATGAATCATAAAGTCTAAGTTGTCAAGTATTTGCTCAGAGCTGTCTGGTTCCTGAAACAAACAGTGCTAAAGAACAGAGTCCAATACTGATGAGAACCAAAGGTGGGCATATGAAAAAGAATATGTAAAGGGTGTATAAAATAGGAAGATCAGGAAAAAAAAAGAAATACTAAAAGTGAATAAATGTTTACTGTGCATAAAACACAGCATTTAATGTTTTATGTACCACATTGCCTCATCTAATGTTTCTAATAATCCAATAAAGTAGGTATGATTACCCAAGTTTATAGATAGAGCTTCTACAGCAGACATCCACGGTCTGGCCCAAGATCATGTGTAAGTTAATGGTGTAAGCAAGATTCTATGCTACAATGGTAATTACTTAGGTAGACTAGGAGAAAACAAGAATGAGAACAAAAGGATCAAAAGAGAATACTCAGCCAGAAAAAGCAATGCAAAGGGCCAAGTGAAAGGTCAAAAACAAAGAAGAAACTGGTGAGGAGAGGCAGCTTATAATATTCATTAACATCATTATACACTAACATTAGACAGGAAATCACTGAACTTGGCCTTTAAGTCCTAGTCTGTTACACCAAAGTTGCAAGTGAACATTTCCTTGCAAATTAGTCTGTGGTGTAAACCTAGACATAAGCCTGACATTTTTTAGACTAACTTATGAAACTGTCAATATTTGATCATTTTGCCTATGAAAACAGCATCCCATTAGCTTCCTACCACACAAACTTTAAAGTGAAATATGTTCACAATCCAAGGTCACTTTTCTTACTTCAAGGCTTATCATTCTAAATAATCCTGGCTATCAGCTTACAGCAGGAAGCTGGGACTGTGCCAAAATGCAGTGATTGTTGATCAACCTTCATGGGAGGTTGTTCTTTTTCATTTTTTCCTTTCATTTAAAATAGATTTTCCTCACATAATACATCCTGATTACAGTTTCTACTCCCTTCCAGCTCCTCCCACCTCCCTTTACATCTGGATCTACCCCCTTTATGTCTCTCATTAGAAAAAAAACAAGCTTCTAAGGGATGTTAGTAAAATAAAAGAAAACCAAATCTTTATTTAATAAATAATTTATTTAATTTTTTCTCAAATCGTAATTCATTCACACAGGGGTTATAAACACAGAAAGGCAGGATGTAGGGAAGGAGATGACAGTGGAGTGTGGGTGTTCAGGGGGAATACAGATATATTTCAGAACATGGTATTGGCTGTGTGAAGGTTCAGGGGACAAGTCACTATGACTCTGCCTATGACTCGCTTGTCCTTAACTAAGTTGGTATTGTCTGCCAAGGCTACCTATTTACAAGGTCTATGACTACTCAGGCTGGTAAATTTCCACAAAAGCTGCCTATTTACAATAGCTTATAGCCATCTGTTTCAATGTTTTTTCACAGAGACCCAAAACTTGGTGTTAGTATACATGTATGACAGGCCTATTGCTGATTTTAGGCCTATGACTGATTTTAGGCCTTCAGTGTGTAATCAAGGCTGCCCCTGACATCTCCTCCTTTCTCTAAGTATAGAAGGGCTGTGGCAATTCTAATCTTGGGAAGGTAGGGATAGAGGTCTGACCTCCAGTATTTGAAGGGGACTTTGTAATGGCTCTGGTCCCTCTGTTGTTGTCCAGTGAGGCATGAGGGCCATACCCATCCCGTTGTCTTTTTCCTGGAGAGGGGATAATTTTGACATCAACCCCTATGCAGTCAGGCTTGTCCCTCAGGGAACCCAGAGAGATATTTTTAACTTTTATTTATATTCCCTTGCAGTGTTTAGCCTCACAGCCTAAGCAAGAATTCAGATTGCCAGTCAGAGGGGTTTCTGGGTGGCCCCCTCTCTGCTTGGTCTAGGGGCAGAAGTCCCCTCTTTTAGGTTGGGTGGAGATGGGTTTTGGGAGCATCCTGTATAACGTAACAACCTCATCTTGAGTCTCGTGGTCCTCCATAGCTAACTTATGATAATGTTACTGAATAGGTTTTGTTACCAAATTATTTATCTGTTGTTTCACAGAGTTAGTCAGCCTATTTGAGGCCCAGGGACCAGCAGAAATAAGCAAAAAGAACCCAAATAATGGTCCCAAGATGGGAGGAAGTAGGGTTGACAATCTAACACATCAGAGTTGATCAAAACAAACAGAAGGGGGAAAAAAGAGAAGGTACAAGAATCAGAGACCACAGACCCCCTCATTCACACTTTCAGGAATCCCATTAATACACTATAGGAAAAGCCATTAAATATATGCAGAAGACCTGGTGCAGACCCATACAAGCCCTGTGCATACTGACTCAGTCTCTGAGTTCAGACGAACTTTCCTCACTTTGATTTAGTGGGCTTTGTTTTCCTGGTGTCCTCCATCTACTCTGGCTCTTACACTATCTCTACCCTCTCTTTTTGAAATTTCTTGAGCTCTAAGGGAAGGGATTGGATGGAGACATTCTATTTAGGGTTAAGTGTTCCAAGGTCTGTGGTATGTGTGTGTGTGCGCGCGTGTGCGTGTGATGTGTTTCTGTAATCTCTGTATTTGTTCTCATCTGCAGCAAGGAGGAAGCTGGCTGAGTAAGGCAGTAATCTATGTGTATAGAAAAATGTCACCAGAAGTCATTGTATCATGTAGTATTTTATTTTACCCTGGGTCTGTGGGCTATCTAGTCTGAGGTTCTTGGTCACTCAAGCAGTGTCAGGTATGAGTTCTATCTTGTGGAGTCAGGGCATATTCTTATTTGGAGCAGCCTAGCTTGGAAAACCCACAAGAATTGGTGTGAGGGAAATGGATACTTCTTTTGATCTTATTTAGTGAGGATGTGTGAGTATAGTTCTAGGAGAAAGAGTTATTAGAATAATAGACAAATTTATTAGGAGGGGCTAGAGAACCACTGAGATGTGCAAGTCTTTCTCATCCAAGCTCATAACAGGATGCCATTGTTCTCCTGTAAAAGGCAACTACTTCCAAGCTAACTTCAGTCTTGCCTCACAGTATACAAAATATAATTCTGTAACTTAATGTCAGTTATTGAGCTATGTCATAAAAGATTTCTGGTTTACAAAAGTTTGTTGTCTCCTTGGATGGACTGTGTTTTTACTCACAAGAAGGGAATCATCTCCAAGCAAAGCTGGAGTGAGCTGCATCTCTACATTAGACAGTCACCTGGCAATTTTGCAATCAGTGGTTTTTAAGGATTCTTCTTTTCCAGAGTTTTCATGTTGCTGAAAATTTGTAAAATGGAGACTGGAAAACAGATAGGAAATGAAGAGAGGAGACACAAAAATCAGCTGCTGTGCATTGAATAATTTTCTGATTATCAGAAGCCAGCGGATGGAGGAAAAGGAAAACATCTCCCTTAGCACATATAAGTCATATTCTTTTCACTCCTTTTCCTTTTTTAAATAAATCATCACCTACTGGGAACAGAGCTTAGATTCAATATTGAACATGAGAATTTTAGAGCTGGAAGGGACTTTAAGTATTATTTAGTTTTATACTTCATTTCGTGGTTAGGAAACCAAGAATCTCAGATAGTATCTCTGTTGGTTAAGGTAAGTCAGGAAGCCGGTAGGACAAACCACAGATCTTCTGTCTGATGATTAATGTTTTGTTCCCAACAATAGGCTATATCATATTTTTGATCATATGTGAGAAAAATAAAATAAATGTATTTGTGAGCACTTCCTAAACACTTTTATTTTCTCTTACAATGATATGTTAACTACTATTAATAAGTAATTTTGCATACAATGAATTTGAGTTCCAGAAAGGTGCTTTCTTTTAGGGTCCCCTAGCCAGCTACCCTGCTTTTCTTTATTTGACTATTTATTTACCTAACATGTGTGTGTGTGTGTGTGCTCATGTGTGCTCGTGTGTGTGTCACATGTGCTTTTATGTATGTGAGTACGAGCACAGATGCAGGCACACATGCCAGAGAATGATGTCTCTATCATTCTCCCCTTTATTCCCTTTAGACAGGGTGTGAAACTAAACATAGAGCTTACCAGTTCATCTCAGCTAGACTGACTGGTCAGAAAGCCACAGAAAACCTACTGTTTCTATTGCTCTATTGCCCAAGTTGCGAGGGCTACAGACTTGCATGCTGAAATGCTCTGCTTCTTTATAGGAGTGCTAGATATTTGAATTCAACTTCTGAAGTGTGTGTGGCAAGTGAACTTACCCAGTAAAATATCTTCCAAGCCCCACACTGTTGTTTACTTTTAATTACTGTGCTATATGGTGTGCTGTTTTTCTTAAGTCCATATTTTTTATTTTATTGTTACTACTACTACTTCTAGTACTACTACTTCTAGTAGCAGTACTAGTACTAGTAGTCGTAATAGTACATGCTATGTTTGTCTTTCTGGGTCTGGGTTACCTCACTCAGGATGATTTCTTTTTCAGTTCTATCCATTTGTCAGAAAATGTTATATTATTTTTAACAGCAAAGTAATGCTCCATTTTCTGTAAATGTACTACATTTTCTTTATCCATTCTTCTGCTGAGGAACATCTAAATTGTTTAGATGTTTCTGGCTATCATGAAAGCACTCTACAGGTAAAAAGTGATACCAATCAAAATTCACATACAATTTTTTACAGACCTTGAAAGAACAATACTCAACTTCATATGAAAAAAAAATCCTGTAAAATAAAAGAACTTTCTGCAGTACCCTATCCCTGATTTCAATCTGTCCTATATGATTATGGTCATAAAATTATATGATATTGGCATAAAAACAGACAAGTTGATCAATGGAGTCAAATCAAAGACCCACAACAAAACCCTACATACCTATGGTCACTTGAATTTTGACAAAGAAGGAAAAACCATACAATGTATAAAAGAAAGCATCTTCAACAAATGATTCTGGTCTAACCAAATGTCTGCATATAGAAGAATGAAAATAAATCCATATCTATCACTCTGCACAAAACTCAAGTCCAAGTGGGTCAAGGCATCAACATAAAACGGGGTACACTAAATCTAGTAGAATAGAAAAATGGGAGATAGCCTTGAATGCATTGACACAAGAGACAACTTACTGAACAGAACCCAATGGCTCAGGCTCTAAGGTCAACAATTCATAAATGATACCATATGAAACTGATAAGCTTCTGTAAGGCAAAAGAGACTGCCAATAAAACAGAATGGAAGTCTTCAGCATGTGAAAAAGTCTTCACCAACACTACATCTTACAGAGGACTAATATACAAAATATATAAAGTACTCAAGAAATTACATCAACAAAATTGATAATCCAATTAAAAACTGAGGGACAGATCTAAACAGAGAATTCTCAATAAGTGCATCTCAAATGGTCAAGAAGCACTTAAGGAAATGTTCAACATCATTAGCCATTAAAAATGCAAATCAAAACTACTTTTAGATCCCATCTTACACCTATCAGAATAGCTAAGATCAAAAACACAAGTGACAGCTGAACCTGGTGAAGATGTGGAGGAATACTCCTCTACTGTTGGTGGGAGTGCAGATGTGTACAGCCACTTTGGAAATCAAGTTGGTGCTGTCTCAGAAAATTGGGAATCAATCTACCCCCAAGATCAAGCTATACTGCTCCTGGGCATATACCCAAAGGATGCTCCATCCTATCACAAGGACATTTGCTCAATTAAGTTCATATTCTATCTCCCCAGTTATACATGAATAACAGTACCATTTATACTTTGTAGAAAGCATTAAATATGTGTGTTTTTCTAACAAGGTTAATAATGAAGACAAAAATGTGACAGGTGCTAAGATGAACTTGCACCATAAAAACCGCATTGGCTAAATTCAGTGGCTCTTAATGAGTGTTCTTGGTGGACGTTTTCCCCTAGTAGTAATGGACATGCATTTAACTCAAGTTTTTATCAACCTCCTACTGATGCTATAACAACTTCATAATATGTAGTGCCTGACAGCTTCATGAAGAAAGGTTATGTGTTTACTAACTTGAATTTTTCAGCCTCATTGCTTGAATATAGGAATGGTGTAGCTTTATCTCTCCTGTTTTTATCCACTGACAAATATAGTAAGTGTCCACAATAAACAAGTTACTGTCATTTTCATCACAGGGGAAACTGAAGAATGGATTAGTCCAATTCACCACATCTCTCCTCTCTTCTAGTCACTCACTGTGTCACATCAAAGAAGGATGCAGAGATGAGAAGACAGCCCTTCCCTTTGAGGGTTCCTCACAGAGTAATGGTGACAGAGTTGTAAGTAGTAAATTAACCCTTGAGACAGAAGGAGCAAAAACATACCAGTACTATGCTATGGCACACAGCAAACTTAGAAATCATTCTTTTTCACTTGAAGAGTTAAGGAAGCTTCAGTGATCAGGCACCATTTGAGCTTAGACTTGAAGAATGAGCAGATTTTATGGGTAATGATTATAGAAACAGTAGCAGAAGCAGAATCGGAAGCAGAAGAGGAGGAAGAGGAGGAGGAGGAGGAGGAGGAGGAGGAGGAGGAGGAGGAGGAGGAGGAGGAGGAGAAGGAGAAGGAGAAGGAGAAGGAGAAGGAGAAGGAGAAGGAGAAGGAAAAGAAAGAGGGCACTGAGAGTAAAGGCCAGAAGTGAAGCTATCCAGGGCATATGATGATGAACTTTCAATTAGTAGAAGTGGTCAAAAAGTAAAACTGAAAAAGCAATTAGACACTTGTACAGGAGAAGCCTAAAATGTGTAGCCAAGTAATTTGCCTTTACTATTTTGGAAGTGAGGAGACATTTAAGAATTCAAGCACAAGAACGATAGAACTATTTTGTAAGAACAAAATCTGGTGGTGCTGGAACAGCATTGGCTGTTCTTTCTCAAGACCTGGGTTCAGTTCCCAGCACCCAGCTCACAGCTGTCTATAACTCCAGTTATATAGGATCTGATACACTCTTTTGGCTTCCATGGGCACCAGGCAGACATATGATACATTTTCATACATGCAGGCAAAACGCTCACTCACAGACTTGTTTTTAAAAAGAGAATCAATCTGTCATCATTGAACAGATTGGGTTGAAAAGACGATGGCAACAAGATTAAACTGGAAATGTGCTATGTTGACCAGTACAAGGTTGCCACCTAGGTGGGGTTGAGATAAGGAAAATCTGATGATACGTCCACAAGCACATAAGGAGGCAACTTCCTAAATTTTACCCACAACTCGCTCCCACATCTTTTTTACTCTCCAGCGTATTGCTAGAGAACCAAGAACAGGATATGGCTTGATGTCTGAAGGCCTATAATTAAACACTCAGGAAAAATACTTTTCCTTGCCACTAAAGCCAGCATATTCACTGCAGTGTACTTCATGAATACTGCATATGTCTAATCACTGTGACCAAAAGGAGATTGTGTCTGCTGAATTTCATAGCAAGTGTGAGTAGGCAGGCAGAGACTTCCAAATATCAACTATACCAGGCAAGTGCTGAGATTAGCTGATCTATGCCCATCAGGACCATCAAGAAAGATGATAAAGTACCTTGGGAATTCTTCTTTCTATTATACCTTTTACTGTTGGTATTTTCCAGTAAGCAATTATTCAAAATATTCCAGAAGGATGATAGCCTTTCAGAAGGTAAAGGGGTTTCATAATATACCTGTGTGCTTGAATTGCACAGTCCTGCAGTTCAAAGTGAAGATCCAGTCCAGAAACCAACTTCATCATCTGCAGTAAACAAACAAAAGTGATCTACACACTTCTCTATCCACTACTCCTGATCTTCTATTAGAGATAGATGGCTAATTCTAGATGCCTTAAGAACATAGGTCCAAGTTTTAATCCTACCATAGTTGGAATTATTTTCCTCACATTGCCACAGGTCTGTTCTCCTTCTGAATAGGTAGGAAAGAAAACACTTAAGAGACAGCTGCCTGCAGGAAGCATTATGCTTCACAGTGGTTTGCATTGCTCATGTGGGGCATTAGAAGAATGACGGCAGTTAAAATTTGTTTGCAAATCTGTTGCTTCCTGGTTTGCCTCTAAGAAAACACACCACCATCTGTCTCACTGGTCTTAAATCACATCCTGTCACTGGAACATTCGTGCTCGCTGTCGCTTTGTATTCTATTCTCTGATTTCATTTTTGAAGAAGTGCAAAGGTTGTACTTTGAGCAGCTACATATCCCAGCAATCTCAACCGAAGCAAAATCATTGTTTTGAGACAAAGACACATGACTGCACTGAAGAAGGTGTCCTTTATCCAGAGTATAATGGGGAAAGGTGCTACTTGGAGCTGGGGATCAGAGTTCTGCTTTTGAACACGTTCCCGCAGACCTTGACATTAGAACAAAGGAAGAATTAAGTAACAACAACTGTAGAAAGCCCTTTCTCGCCTTCATTCTACTTTACCCCACTTTTTGTTTTCTTCTGAGGCAAAGGTGATGCAATTTACTCTTGAAAATCTCTTCCTTTAGTATGCCACTAGTGTCTTCTTTCTAAGCCCTTTGCATCTAGGTGGGACCACATAACCAATGCTCACCAGTAAGTAAAAGTGCTTTTTTTTTTCCATCCTGGGTCAAAGAGCTTAATACTTCTGAGTTCCTTTGTGTTAGTTGTCACACTAATAAAGCAGAACACATTGGAGCCCTATAAGATGGCACAGGCGCTCCATGAGAGGAGGCCGAGTCCCTGATGAATGAGTGGGGCCAGAGTGAGTGTAGTCCCACACTAGACAGTCACATGAAAACCACATACTTCTAAGGTGACATAAAAAGAAATGGAATAATGGTTACCCTGGTTTATATACACTCCCAGAGTCCACAGCGTGATCTTTTGTTCCTACACTTCTAGAATTCTATTACTAATTGCCATCTATATTTGACCAGATCCTCTCACCTGGCCATTCTTAATCAAAGTATCTATGTTCCAGTCCCATGGTATTTAAAGGTTAATGATATGCTACGGGGCTACATGACCAGCTCCCTATGATTTGAGACTATTTTATGAAGTATAACCCAGGATCTCATGTACTAGTAGCTAATGAATTGGCTTGATACCTTAATCTAGAGAATCTGGATGGAGATAGAGTTCAGAATGTCTCATGTCTGTCAAAGTGTCAGTTGATATCAGGATAAGACAACTGTGTGAAACATTAAGACATGAGTCAATGGTTTTAGCAATTAGAAACACCAGACCAATACTCTATAAAACCAGAAAGTGAAGCTTGCCTTTCAGGCCAGGAAAAACCAAGTATACATTTTGACTACCACATGATGTTAAATTACTTCTTTGAGTTTTAATATCCTTATCTCAAAAATGCGAAGGAGAGGTAGGAATAGCTTCTTTAATGAGTTGTTTAATGATTAAATGAAATTTCATATGCAAATTACCTAACATACTGACTAGCACATAATAGAGCTCAATGCATGTTGGCTACAACAATAGGGCACGTACCATGTTAGATCTAGTGAGAATGTCAGTAATCACTTTAACTACATCAGGTATCAAGTCTAAAGGAAACTCCATTTCTACAAATTCCAAAAGGCAAAAGAGACAAATGGCTACCTCTGCTAGTTATTTTAGCATACTAAACATCATGCTGGCCTCCAGGCTCCCTCAATATCACAAGTACCTGGAACACACTTGAATGTTTATGCTAGTATCCTACCCTTCTCACCTCCTCCCCTACCCTCATGGGCTTCCGATGCTCCACCCCACCCACACTCATTCTCCTTAAAACCCTATTTTGGTTATGCTCACTCTCCTTTTCTACCTCTTTCTGTTTCTACTACCAGCATCAACACTAGTATCAGCACCAGTACCAGCTCCATCATCAGTACCACAACACCAGCACCGCCACCCTGAGCACCATGCCCACACTGCCTTACTTTCTATGCACCCTCTCTCTATGCGCCCTCTCCACCTCTATTACTCTGCTTTCCTCTTGCTTCTCCCATGGCCAAGTCCAGTCCACTGACCATGTTCAGCCTAAATATTTTTGTGTGCTGTGACCTCTTCCAGATGCCTCTGACTGTTCTCTCTCTCATATCTACAATAAAAAACCTTCCCCTTAAGCATACCATGGAGCAGTCATGTTATCAGTTTATATAATGTGCAGGTGGCAAACAAGAGGACAAATTATGACATTTCTCTTCTCTGCAATCACTTCCCCAAATAAACTAGTTCTATGAAACTTTTTAAGTTGTTCCCCACATGAATCTCCTTGAGTCTTGGACATGAAACTTGATTTCTATTGTGAATTTCTCAGGACATGCTTTCTCTAAGGACATGCTCTTCTGCCAGTATCTTCATGGCTTTTGTCTCAGAGGCAGACAGGGAATAGACTTCCCCTATGTCTAGTCCTTTCAACGTAGCCACAGGTTGCTCAAGGGAACAGACTCCTCTGTCTCTATGTAACACCTTTATGCTTCAGACAGTGGCTGTGTTGCTAAGAAAACATTCACGTTTCTAGTTTGGCTTATATTTGCAAAGAAACATAATGACAGCATGTTTCACAAGTCAAACCTTAATGAACTGCTTGAATATTATTAGAGGAGTTACTGGATATAATACACAAATCTGACATTCCTCCCCCCCCCCCCGACTAGTATCTTAATTCCTGGCTTTCGATTATGCAGGTTTGCACTCTGGCTTCAGATTAGTCCTGGCAACTAGTTCCTAATCTAACAGCAGTACAAAAAGCTTTTCTCCCTCCCCCCCCACCTTCCTTCCCAGAGCTATAATCAAATCAATCCCCACAATGCTGCCTTCCTGGCCTGGGGCTGAGCCAGCCACAGCCTCTAGAAGAACTGCAATGCTGAGGGCTTTGTTATTTGTCACAGAAAGAGATCTCACTATTGATCACTAAGGCAAAGAAAAGCTGGTGGCAGGATGGAGGAGCTAATGGAAAGAGATGAGATAAAATCCAGCTGGGTGTCCCCGAGGTCATTCTGTGGATAAGTGAGGAAGTTCGGGTGAGAATCTGAAAAAGTAAATAAAAGAACCCCAATTCTGCAAGTGCCACACAGAGAATCTGACAGCCCTTGCTTTCCTGGTATATGCAATTTTTTTTTCCAGCTGAACTACCTAATGATCAAACACGACATACCCCATGCTTACTAGCCTTTGTTCAGGAAATATTCTGAAATTTGCTACCCAGCTGGAGGCTAAGACTATGTACATTCTTTCCACTTTGCTGGAATACACTTTTCAGCAGAAGTGTCTATGTGTTCTTACTGCTGTGCAGATGAACCTGGCATTACACAGGTGTGGTTGAGAATGGTTTCCTAAATTGAAGTTTTGTTAATCATGCTGTACTTCCTTCCTACAACATAGTATAGGCACACCACACTGTGATCCTCATTTGGGCTTTAGTCGCCACTGATAGTCTTGGAGAAGATTTGAGTCTGTTGCTGACCTGAAGCCCAGTAGTTAAGAACAGAAAAACACAGACAGAGGTTGGGGGATGAGAGGTGCAAGATCCTCCTATTTCAGGGGATTCTTTGAGAAACAGGTATAGTCTCAACACATGTATTTCATTAATCACAATCTGTACATTATACTGGATATGTTTCCAATATTATATTTAGGCCAAAACCTGCTTTTGACATTGGTACTTTTATCTCTATTTCACCATGGCAGTAACTGACTATTAGAGAGATTAAGTAAATTAATGAAGTTCAAAGGGTAGATAAGAGCTATCCCAGGCTCTACTTCAGAACCTGACTCTTTTAGTTCCTCTCTACTACCTTTCTAAATTGGACCAAAAATGAAAATATTGCATCCAATGTATCTCTCAGTTGAACATGGGGCAAGGAAGAATTCCCCAAATGTTCTAATAATCACTACATAGAGTTCCGTTTGGGCTGCTCCAAACTCTTTTTTTTTTTCTTTTTTTTGCTTGTGAATTCTGGCAAATAGCTTCTCTTCCCTAGCACTATTAGTTCCACTGCCTGTGAATTTCAGACATGAATTCAGGGCATTTATAATGTCTTTTTCAACTCTAGAAGCTCACTGTTATAATACTGTTAAGTTCCTAAGAGAAGTACATTTATACTTAAAATCCAACCTGGCACTATTCAATGCCACACGTCTTTTACAAGTTCTTCCAAGATGGATCTTTTCCCACGCTGAGCAGCTATAAAATGGATCCTGCACTGAGCAGACATAAAACAGATCACTGGAAAGCCTTTCCATGAAAACTTTTTGGCCTGAGACTAAGAGCCAGCATATATTGCTCTGATTTCAGTAATGTCAAGCAGACAGTTTGACTGAAATTTTCACTTTTTACTTGATCATTTTGACTTCCATGTCTAAATGCCCTGTCTTTGGCAATACAATGATATCCTAGTGGAAAATGGCTTCTTTTGCTTCCAACTGGCCTTTTTGAAAGCAATAAAGACACTCTGAAAGACCTGTCATTAACCCTGGAGTAGTTAAAAGCAGGATGCCAGTGACATCTCTGAAGTGTACCTCCCTGCCTCCCCCAGCTCTGTTGTACTTTCAGGAAACGATCTGGAACACCAACCTCTAAAAGGAGCTGTGCTTCTGCATACCCAAATGTGGTTCAAAAGGCATGCAAATAAATATACATGAACTGAACTGAAACAGCTGGGGAGTTCTCAACAGGGACCTCTAATGACCTCTGAATTGGAAGGTCCACAGCTGATCAAGGAATCATTACTAAGATTAAAGGCTTATACCAAAACCACTGTGAGACTTAAACTACTGAATTTACAATGTTGATGGCATAAACTAGAAAGCACTAACTAACCATATTAATGTGCTGCTTGAAAGTCAGAGGACACAGAAATGCTGAGTTATTTCTCTACCCTTTTCTGCACTTACAGTCGAGACTCTGCTGCTGAGCTTTAAAAGATAAATGGCTTTGTTTCCCAGCTTGCATTATTGTTGATGCAGGGGAGCATTCTTGCCCTTTAGGTAAGTTGTTTACAGCACAGCACTAAAGAACTAGGAGTTTGAGTTCAATGAAGAGTCCATTTCAGGAAACTTGGCCACTGAGCATACCAAAACCTCAGGGGCAAAGAACAAAAGGCTGACTTAGAGACCAGGGAAAATATTTGGCTGTGAGACTTGTCCTATAAATGATAGTTGTTGAAAAGGGTGATATTCACTAATCTACTATAGTTTCAAGCTTCAGCTTTATTTAGAACAGAGTTGCTACCATGGAAAGGATAAGTAGTCAGGATTATATGATAGGACACAGTATCAAAAAATCTGCATGCAAGGGCAATGTAATGTCAAACATAGTGGAAGAAATCATGTTCCCAGTCAGTTTGACAAAACCCATTCTGCAATACCTACATGTTGACTGATTTCAGGTTCTGTGAGAAAAGAGATAACACAAGACAAGAGCTAGGTAAGTACAGAGTAACTGTCATGAAATAAAGAGTGACTGAGGGAAGGGCAGAGATATCAAAATAACTAGGTAGCTATACAAAATTCAGAGGTCTATCTATACTAATGAATAGCTGATGAGCTGGTGAACTGACAAGTTCCACAGCTTATGAATGGACATACCACATGCACTACTGGGTGTCTGAAGTATTAGCCAGGATCTGATCACAACCCGAGAAAGGTAGAAACATGAACATGAATGTTTTAAATTAAAGGTTTAGAAAAAGTTCACCAAATGCAGAAAGTAAGAAGTTGTCTGTAGCTCATTCCAACTTATCCAACTAGAGTGCAAAGAGATGTTCAGAGTACTAGTTTCACTACATTCAACACCGCATGCTATTACCATTAATTCTGATTCCTCAAGTCCATAGGTCCATCTGTTTAAAAGCACTATTTTAGTGATCAAGTCCAAGAATTTCTTACATCTGCTCCTATATATGTCAAAGTCACTCTAGAGTCAGAAGTCAAACTTTCTTCATGACCTTGGGCATAACTATTAACCTACTAAGTTAAATTAAATTAAAACAAGATATTAGTCATCAAAACATACTGATAGCATTACTGTGTCTATTAAAGCACACAATGCATGTAAAATATTAGCCTAAAACATGGCACAGAGTGATTCATTCAATAATAATACTAAAACCAGATATTTTTAGGCTATGAGACAAATTCTCTTCCCCTTAAAAATGAGATTAACAAAAGTAAACTGAACTATACACCCATGTTACAATCTAATTGGCAGCCTAAGTCTAGCAAGCTGCCATCAAGAACTCATGAAATATACTAGAATAAAGCATGATTACCAGAGAAGAAAGACATTCGTGATCTAACAATTAAAACTAAAGTTCAAGATAATACAAAGAAGACTGGCATATACTCTCACTGTCATAAAGAAACATGTTAGTTTCATTTCTCATTCAAGTAACCAAAAACCCAACAAGAAGCCAATTTAAGGGTTAATATGGCTTACAGGTCTGGAGAAATTCAGTCAATCATAGAAGGGAAAGCCTATTGCCAGGACTTGGAAGCAGCTAGACACTTTGCAGCAGCACTCCAGCTGTTAGGAGTGCTGGTCCTCAGCTTGGGTTCCCTTTCACATACAGTCCAAGATCCCAGCCCATGGAACAGTGCCACTAACAATTAAAGTGAACCTTCCTCTGTTAATCAACCTATCCTAGAAAGTCTCTCAAAAGCATACCGAAATGCAGTTTCTATGGTTATTCTAAATATCATCAAGTTTACAGTGTCCATTAACCGTAACAGAAAATAATAAATGTTTATTAAAACTGATGCCAGGTAATACAACATTGAGAAAGAAAGGTCACTTAAGTTTAATATTCAGAGAGCATGTTCTGTTGCTCCTATTTTGGAACACAGTGAACTTTTGATCTTTATAAAAGTCTAGAAGAATGATTCCTTTGCCTATACCTGGCCCCCAAGCCCCTATCAAAACTAGTCCCACAGAAATCTTCACAAAACCCACAAATAGTTTGTCTTTAATACAATAACAGTGTATCAGGCAATAAGATTCAGGAAATCTTGTGGGTAGTGGACAGTCAAGTCATGGTCAATGATGGGCTATTTTTATTTTCTTTTTCCTAACTTTAACATGTATAAAATTTGCCTTTGGTTTTACACTTCTGATAGAACTGTTAATATTTTAGCGGTGTTCTTTATTTTTCTGAAATCTTCATATTTTACTTGTCAATGGCTAAAATCTTTTTCTAAAATTTAAAGCACTGTATAATGAAGTGGTTAAAGGGGCCTATCAACAAGCCAGGAGACAGGAAGAAAGGGTGAATTCCCCAATTTAAAAGATCAACATTGCTTCACTTTCTGTTTCAATAAGGATAAGGTTAGTCATTCAGTAAAATGGTTAAGTTACCCTATAGGACAGGGATCCATGGGGGGTACAAAATATGGATTCCAGAAATAGGATTTATTTCCTCCTAGCTGGGTCATAAAATATCCTGCAGCTGAAGGATTAAAGGAGAGTATGGGGCATGTTTAAAAGGGAAGCTGTGTACCAAAATACTGTTGTAAGATTCAAAGGCAAACTGTTTCACATGCTTTAAGAAATGTTTGGCAATTTTACCTTTAATCAATAGTTTTGAAATAACAGAGATCTTTTGTCAGGAGTTTTCTTGATAGAAATGTATCTAGAGAACCTAAGGAAGTTTATCAGAGCCTCCAGAGCAATTGGAACATCACTGAAATGCAAGGATCTTGAGTCCTAATTCGCCTTTCCATTTTTATATGTGAGACCCATATTGCATAAAAATATAATATAATCTGGATCTAGGCCTTGAAATCTGAAAAAACAAAACAAAACCTTGTCTCAGAGCAGTAGTAGTGATATACATGTCACCCCAAGTATTGGGAGGCTCAAAAATAAAAAGCAGAAACAAAGCATAGCCACAAGACTCTTGTATAAGATAGGGAAAGGAAGGAATAGGAGCCCAGAAGGCAGGAGACAAAGAGCAAAGTACTTAGCTCTTCCTTGATTTTATGCTCTATTCCTGTTTTATGTGAATTTAAAGATGGGTAATCCATTTACACCTATGATGTCCTTCCAGTGACAACTTTTATACTTGACTTTCTCCTAAAGCAGTTGCATTTGATGATGGTATTTCTGAAAGTACACCTGAGTCCAACCAACATTATCCCTTCTTCGGGAACGCTTGGATAGTTTTTGTTAATGCTGCTTTACTCTCTCTCTCTCTCTCTCTCTCTCTCTCTCTCCCCCTCCCTCTATGTGTGTGTGTGTGTGTGTGTGTGTGTGTGTGTTTGTGTGTGTGTGCCTGTGCATGTGCATGTCTTTCTGTGCCTGTTGGATTGTACAACATTCTAAGTAGTCTATAGGTAGCCTTAAGCTTCCTGACAGAAGGCAGTCTTTGTGAACAAACTACTGTTTAAATATCATCAAGGTTTTTAGGCAGCACACTCTCTGTAAATGAGCCTCCCCTACCTCAGAGTTTTAAATTTTATAGACCCGGTCTAAGTTAGTTTAAGCATTGATATTTTTAAACCACAAATCAAGTAAAGCATTTTTTTTTGCAAATGTGAAAGAATGGTCTATATAAAATAAAGAATATGTCACATAGAATGAGGTGAATAAGGTTCAGCTTTACTCAGCAAAACATTTATATAAATACATGTATATATTTCATATACATGTGTACATATACTGCATACATAAATGTAAATATAGTTCACTACATTTGACTCTCTGAACACATATATATTTTCACATCATAAAATGCTTTTCTAAGTGTAAGTCACAGTTGAAAGTTTAAAACACACTGGTGAGTCTTTAACCACAATTTGATTGACCCCAAACCTGCTGTCACTGCCATTTCCTCTAAGGATTTCAGTAAATTAGTGTAATTAAAATCTTAAATGAAAAACTTTACTTCAGAAGAGAAATAATAATGTTTTGATCCAAAATGTCAGTGATCTCATATTGGAAAAGACATGCGCTTCCTCCTATGTTCCTATGTTTTTTGTGTTCTTTTGTTTCCATAGGAAACATCCCTCTAATTGTCTGTCAGTTGTTACAGAAGTGCTTCCAATTTCACCTCTCAGTCTTCCCACATATACAATAGAATCATATATATTCAGGAAGCAGCACACAGGCTTGACAGGTTGCACTTTTATATTTGTTTATATGTATATGTAAACAACAATGGTTAAAGAAGAGGAAGCCCCAGGAGGAAGGGGGCAACATTTGGGATATAAATAAATAAAATAATTAAGGCATAGATTTGGGAGGAACTATAGGTGTAGAGGACCTAGGAGAAGTAGGAAGGAGGAGAGGAAGAGGAAGAAACAGTAAAGAACAAAAAGAAAGATTTTTTAAAAGAAAGAAAAATGGAAACAATAAAATATATCTCAAAGAGTTGTGGGTATTATAGGGAGCATATAATAATGGCAAACAAGTTTTACTTTCTACTGCATAGTAATCATTGACAATAGGTGACAACTAAAATAGAAACAGCCTAGTGGCAACTGTTAAGCAAACTTTAATGTTAGTTTTTTCCACTTGCTCTCCCTACAAGATCCTTCTCAGACTCACTATACAATGATTCCATACAAACCCAATCTAGTGGAATTCCAGAACTATCAGTCTATGGAATGGAGGCTTTTATCAGGCTCCCACTTGCTTGGGGCAAGGGACTATAAATGGTTGGAGAGAACAAGTGAGATATCACTTAGAGCAGGCAATCATGGCTGAAGGTGCAGGAGAGAAATGTAATCATGGTAAGAATAACTGTGTGACTGATTGACTAAGAGCTACCATCTATAGTAGGAGCCTTGAACATATTGCTACTCTTACTGCACTAGGTCAACAAGTCCCCACTGTCCCTGAGGAAAAATTCACGTCCTATATGGTGTCCTTTATAATAGCTCCTGATTATCTCATCAGTGCCATCCCAGTCATTCTCATTCAGATAACCTACAGTCTAGTCATACCATGCCATAGACATTTCAGCAATATATTATGAATGCTTACCCTCTATAACATGTTTATCTGCTTGATGAAAATGTCCTTATTAGTTTTTATATGCAGTGAATCTATAATATCTCTTCAAGACCCAGATGTAAGAACATGTTTTTCCATTAGATTTGCCTGCCAGTACTACCTTCAGGAAAGCCTTTACACACGTATTTTATGTTCTTATAGAACTTGGCAACAAGGCTCAGAAAGCTATTATCCAGTGTTGCAATTATTTGTTTTCATCCAAATCCCTTCCAATGACTATTTTTTATTAACAATGATCATATGTGCCCTAAATAGCAATTGTCTCCTTGACAAAAATCTCTGGCTTAGGAGAATGTCCTTATTGAACGTCTGTTATTTGAATGGGCCTGGGGGAATATAGCCAATAGAAGAAAAAAGAAATGTATTATAACCCGAAATTAATAAAATGAATGTTATTTTTCTTTCTTCTTCATCATAAATTCTTTAAAAGGAGGTATCGTGTCTGTCTTATTTGCCAAAGTACCTAACACTACACTTGAATAACTTAACATATGAGGAAGCAAAAGCTAGATACCTAATAACTGCGTAACTGTCTGTCTTAGGCTTTGAAGGATGTCTAGTGGCACATCTCATATGCCCAGAAGTTTCCAGTAATACTGCCACCATTACCATCTTCTCCAACAGGAAAACCAAAAGTGTCTTCATTATTGCCAAGTGATCCCTGGGAAGTAAAAGATTTTCTGTCTCAATAACCCTGGCTGGGAAAGGTTGCTGCTGGAGGACAGCCAAAAGAAATTTTATGTTCTGTTTTAATTAGCAAATCTCTTCCTTCTAGTAGCTTTTAGCATCAAAAAAGAGAAGAATGACAGATGGACCACTGAGCCTGAAATCCTGCAGATTTCTTAGGAGCCAGGCACTCCTGTTTCCATTCTGGCTCCCTTCTGCCTAGCCAGCTGAAACCTCATACACCAGAAGAGTGGATTCTTTTCTTTCCACCTCAATCCACATTGTGTTTTCCTTGCTATAAAGAAAATCATAGTTTGGCTGTGAATACTGTTTTTCACTTTTAGAATAGCTATCTACCATCCATTCAACTCTCCACAGGTTGTTTTAATTTTTTTTAAGCATTGTATTTCATGAACACCCACTGCATTCATTAAGACATGACCTGTTAGAGACAGAAACGATTTTGTGTGTGGAAGAACAATGAATCATCATAAGGCTTTCTTCCCATTGTTTTTATTACAGTCTTGATTTCTGTGGCATTAATTCAGGCCTTCTTGTGTTTCTCATTCTTGAGTCTCATATTCTCAGAACTTAGTTCTCCAAAAGATACTCAGGTAGTGATAACCATAACAAAAGCACATATGCTTACAGTTTTTAGCTTAAAATTTGATATTTAGTGAAAATAAGTGTATGGTGCTCAAGGAGCTACAACTAGAGATTACTCAAAAAGTGGGGAAAATGCTTAGTGGTTACATGGTGTGGGTCTCTTATGTTTCAGAGAGGAAATAGGTACATTAACAAAGATGACAACTAGTGAATAGTAGATCTGGAACTATAGGCCAAATCTCACAAGTCCTGTCTAATATAGAATCAGAAAAGTAAAAGTAATATCAGTCTCCCATCGAGAAGTTATTGCAAGTGACCCAATGAGATCAGGCCAATCCTTTGAACAGTCCATCAGATAGAAGTGTGATATGGACACTGCTCAGTTTTCTATACGAGGCAAAAGTCAATATGAGTAACTGAAACCTTTGGGGCCCTGGTATAAAAGGACTTTTTGTTAGGCCTTGCTTTCTCCATCTCTGAAACTCAGTCTGCTATAGCTTACTGAAAGCAGCTTGGTCTCAGGAAATGCCTTACTTCCACTGTCAGATTTAACATGATACCTAAAATTCTCAGAGTTAGCTCCCCAGCTTTTGATGTGGCTATTTTTTTTCTTTAGAGGACCTTCTGTCTACTATTGAGCATACATACTTTTCAAAGCATTGTGGTACATGATACAATCATCTTTACAGGTCACATATACACAGAACTAAATCATTGAGCAAGCAAATTTATTACATTACTCATGATAGATACCTCATTAAGTTTTCATAAAGGATCTATATTAATAAAGTCACTACCTGTTCCAAAGAGGAAATGGTGACCATGGTAGCATAGCTAGTTTGAGATAATGCACTCACTTAAGAAAATGTACAGTTCAGAGTGTCATGTATAAAGAGGGACTGGAGTTGTGAGATAGGTGACTGATTTTACAAAAATATATGGGGGAGGACAGAGGGAAAGAATTAGAATCAAATGGGGTGCACCTCTAGGACAAGCTAGAAACTGGAAACAATAGAAATGCTCAGGAATCTATAAGGGTGACCCTAGTCAAGACTCCTAGCAGGAGGGGATATGTAACCCGAACCAGCCATCCCCTTGAGACAACACTTCCAATGGAGGGACCAGCACACCAATCCAGCCATAAAATCTTAGACCCACATTTGTCCTGACTCCAGGATGTGTAGGGATAAAGAAGGAGTAGAAACTGAGAAAATGGCCAAACAATGGCTGTCTCAGCTTGAGAATCCTGCCATGAGAGAGAGCCCACCCCTCACACTATTAATGATATTCTGCTATGCTTGCAGACAGGTGCCTAGGATAACTGTTACCTAAGAGGCTACACTGAGCAACTTATCGAAACAGATGCATAGACCCACAGCTGAACATTAGACAGAGCTTGGGGAGTCATGTGGAAGAGACAAAGGAAGGATTGGGGAAGCCAGAGTAGTCAAGGATACCACAAGAAAACCTAGAAAATCAATTAATCTGGGCCCATAGGAACTGACAGACACTGAAATGCCAACTAGAGAGCATGCATGGGACAGACCTCCCTCCTCTGCACATATGTAATACCTGTGCATCTTGCTCTTCATGTGAGACTCCTAACAGTGGGGTAAGGTACTGTATCTGACTCTGTTGCCAGTCTTTGGATCCTTTTCCCCTCACTAGGCTGACTTGTCTAGTTCCAACAGAAAATTCACTTAGTCCTACTGCAACTTGACATCCCAGGGCAGATTACTATACATAGGAGATCTCCTCTTTTCTAAGGAGAAAAGGAGGACAAGAGGAGGTGGGAAGGAAGATAAGAAGGAAGGACTGATAGGAGAGGAAGGAGGGGAAGATGCAATCTGGATGCAAAGTATATTAAAACAAACAAGCAATCAAACAAATAAATGAACAAAAGAATAAGTAAGTAAGTAAATAAATAAATATATAAATGCAAAGCTATATAACAGAAATGAGTGGCTCTTATTGGTTCCCTGTACATTTACAAGTAATTGTAGTCTGGTTGTCTTATCCATAAAACTTTGTCATGAATCTAACATCTCTAAACTACAATGGATGCGAGCATATTTGAGGTCTTTGTTAACCTTCTCCCACTCTAAACACTGTGTGGTTTCATGTTTCAGGTGTTCAAAGTCCTTCCCTGTAGTGCAGTAGTTCTCAACCTATGGGTCATGATCCCTTTGGAGAATCGAAAGGCTTTCACAGGAGTTAGCTAAGATCATTAGAAAACACAGATATTTATATTACAATTCATAACAGTAGCAAAATTACAATTATGAAGTAGCAATGAAAATAATCTACAGTTAGAAGTGACTGCAACACAAGGAATAGCATTAAAGGGTTGCAGCATTAGGAAGGTTGAGAACCACTGCTATACTGCCTCACCTAGATTGGGTCATTACTCTAATATACCAGGCTTTCCCTGAGAGGCCTTAAAGCTTTTCTCCCTTGTATCAAGAACTTTCCAAAGCATCTATTTACAAGACTTGTATAAATACTTACTATTTGAGTGCTAGAGTGTTTAAAATATATGACTCTATGGAAGTTTGGTGCATGCAATATAAATGTAGGAGTTTACACAAAATGTGTAAGAGACTAGATAATTAGAGCATTTTATATGCTTGGACTAGACATGGTTAACATTGGATGCTTTCTATCAAGACAGCTCTGCAAAAGAGAAAAGATTACAGTGGAGTAAAGACAATTTCTTAGAATAGAAAAGTCTGCAGTCAAATATTCCTTTTTCTGAGCCCCCTACTATACTTCACTTCCAGAGAAGCTATTTTCCTTTTCTCTATGTGGACAAAAAGTGGAGCCTAGAATTTGGAACATGTTTTATCTATTATCTAATGATCTAATGGTTTTAGGACTGTGTCATATCATCATTGTTCTTGAGACAAAAGTCCAAACCAGATGCTGAGTAGTTGATAAGAAGCTAGAAAAGACATTAATGGTCCTATCCAGTACCGTACCCTGAACATCACAATACAGATCTGCCTAGGAAGATGTACCACTGGGGAAACAATGGCAAGATGGTTCTCTTAGTGAATTTGGGATGGTCACAGCTTGTACCTGAGGTCAGATCCTACTACTCATTCTCGTTAAGCCAAGAAAAAGAGCCAAATTAAAAGTACAAAACAGGAAGGAGGTATTCACCGAGGTAGTGTTGGGTAGAAGGACAAAGAGATCCAGTAAACCCCTCAAGTCAATCTTCCAGGTCTCAGGTTAAGATAGAAGTTCAAATAAAGGGCCAAGGATATGCACACTGAAGCTGTCCCAGGCAAGGAGCATTCCTACCTATCACTGACCCATTATTGACCCATTATTGAAATCTTTTTATTAGTACATTTTCCTTTTCCAACATGAGACACCTGGAGAAACTCTCGTTTTCTTGGAGTGGAGAGGGATTGTTCAGTTTTAACAGTCTGGTAGTCAGATGATAAGACACAAGTGTCTCTTTACAAGCCCTTCATTTTTGCTAGACCTATTATGCTTTGTTTGAAATATGTTTTCTGATTAGATATAAGGTCTGTTCCACAAGAGAGATTTCATGCCTGGTGCTGTAAACCCAGTCAAAAGCATATGCTTGGGAACATCTTAGATCCTAGGTGGGAACACACTATTTTATGTCAAATAATAATACAGTCAAACTGCTTTCTACATATTTAAATTTATACCCGTAGATTTGGGCTGCTCTAAATCTTGGTCAGAGAAGCTTCTTCTTGCATTGGGTTATAGTGCAGAGACCCATAACTGGTAAAAATGCCAAATATAAGCAACCGTGAGTACTCTGCTGTGGATAAGTCATCTATATTAACCTCCTACCATCCAAGGCTCACAGAGTAACATGGAAGACTGGGCAAGATGAAATTAAAGAGCTGTGATGAATGGGGAAGATCACTATGAAATACAGGCTTCTGGACATGATAGAGCTCTTGTACCCATAAACTCACAGTAACTGCTGTTACCTACACAGTGTGGAGCCAGTCAAAATTCCAACAGGAATAGGAGAAAGGACCTGAAGCTCCATTTTGTCAGGGAAATTAGTGAAAATAGACAATTAGTGAGTGAAGGAGGTCACTCTTCTTCAAAGTCATGCCTACTAGTTGTCCATGCTCCAGTGGATGTTGCACTTCCACGTACTTGTAAGCAGCACTAAATGGATTCAGAAATCATCAGTAAAATAAAGATAGAGGATATTAAGTTGTGAGGCAGTGTTTTGAGGCACTAAGCATAAGTGGGAGAAAAGTAGGGTGGATAGACATACTCAAAATAAATCATACCAATGTACATGATTTCAAAAACTAAATCCAAAGTGTTGTTCTTTTAAAGCACATGCGGGATGTCAGGACACACAGGGTGAAGCAGAAGCAGGTCCCAGCCAATCAGTGGGAGAGGATGTGCCTAGTCCTGCAGTGATTTGATGTGCCAGAGTAGGCTCTCCCTTCTCAGCATGATTGGGATGTAAAGCGGATAAATAAACAAAGTAATGAAAACTGTCTAATTCTCATTTTATTCTTAATGGGAGAGCAAAAAGACAAGTCTCAAATAGGTAGCCATGAAAGAAAGAGCATCCCCCTTCACTATACATGTTCCTTTTTAATAAAGAACAGAAAAATTGAAGCAAGGAGCATGTAGGATTTATTCAATGAACAAGTAATATATAACAACAGCCAAAAGAGCAGTTAGCTAAACAGTAATTTGCATATTTATGTTTTCTACTAAGTAACAGGACTTATAGCTACATAGCCTTAGAAAAAATATTTTACCACTTGGTTTCCTTGACTATAAAGCAAGCATTCTAAATATAGCCAATTTCTAGGATGGCTGAGTGTTCAATAAAACAAGTCCTATACATCTTGTATGACAATGGCACAATGTGAATGAGTCCTTCAGAATCTACATGTTAGAAAATTAGTCTTTAGTGAAATATTGTCAGAAGTGGGAAGGGAGGCCTATGGCCAGGTGTGTTTAGGTTGTAAGAGCACTGCCTTTATAAATGTATGAGTTTCATCAGTAGCCCAAAATCCAGGTGTGTGAGAGATAAATTCCTACTTTCTGTTAATTACTCAGAAGTCTGTATTATAAATACAAATAGACTAAAACATGTAATGCTAAGTATGTCATACATGGTTACATAAAAATATTAAGATCCATATATATTTGCATACATTTATGTTTAATACTAAGTAACAGGACATATAGATACATAGCCTTGAGAAAATCATTTAACCACTTGATTTCCTTGACTATAAAACAGATTTTTCTACCTATCGGTAATTTCTAGGATGGCTGACTGTTAAGTAAAACAAGTCCTATAGATCTCCTAGCACAAGGGTACAATATAAATGGGTCTTTCAGAATTCACATGTTAGAAATTTAGTATTTAGTAATCCATTTTATTTATTTACTTAGTATTTCCTTTTTGCTACATATTTTCACATTATTTACTTGATATTGCTTATTTACTTATTAATATTTTACATATAAGAAATAATTTTAAACAGGATGATGAGCATCATATATAGTATAAAACTAGTATAAAACATGCAATAAAACCTATTTGCTCCCCCTGGAATATCATTAATGCCATGTATAAAAATAAAACGAATCTTTAAGAAATCACATGTTTTCATTGACTTGTGGACAACTGTAAACTTTTTAAATAAGGAAACAAACAATTTTTAATGGACCATGGAGATGGATTAGTGGATAAAGCACTTGCCATATAAGCATGAAGACCCACATTTAACCCTCAACATCCATGTAAAACATTCCGGTGGAACAGAAAATGTCTATAATCTCAGCACTAGAGAAATGAAGGTGTGAGCATCCCTGATCCCAACCGTGGCTCAATGGCCAGTAGGTCTTACTGAATTGGTGAGCTTCAAGTAAAGTGAGAGATACTGTCTTAAAAACCAAAGTTAAGAATAACTGAGGAAGACATCCAATATGAATCTTTGGCTACACACACAAACACACACACACACACACATTTTTGGCAGGCATAAAAATTAGGATAGGATTCTGAAATTTCTTGAGAATTTTTCTTTCACATATATACAGATTCACAAGGTTTTCTCTACTGTTTGGCCTTATACCTTCATCCTTAAAAATCTCTTTCGTATAATTCAGTCTAATTGACTACAGGTAATCATGAGATCAGCTTAGAAATAGAAAAAAGAACGAAGACAAGCTATACTTAGCTTGTGCAAATTCAAATATTATGGGTTAGTTTGTTTGAACTCAATTACTGAAATTCTGTGCAAAGCTACATCTGTAGCAAGCCGCAAAGTCTGAAAAAAGGAACTGTTAAAGTCCAAATGAGAAAAAAAAGAAAGAAGCTGAACTAGTTTGGCAATCTCTGAAGTGCTAAAAGTGTTGTTGAGAAGCAGCAGTACTAAGTGCCTGTTAAAAAATCAGAAATCAGACAGCGAACCATGTGGGGAACAAGGTTAAATACCATCAAAGAGAAGGATTGAAAGAAGGTCAATAATTGCCTGGACAGGAAAAGAAGACGAATAGAATTTGCTTTCCTGGCCCACACCACTACAGACCTCTGCCAGATGGAAAAGTATTGACAGAATTTGAAGTGACCAGGAAAAAATGCAGAAGGAGTGCCCTCTGCCTTCGAACTTGAACCACAAAACTTAAAAGGAACTGGAGGAGGTGGAAAATACCACTCAGCTCCCAAGTCTGAGCATGTTCCTTTAAAAAGCTAGAGTTCCTGAACATGAGAAATGGACATAGAACTGACCCTGACTGAGAGAACCGCAATCATCACAGAAATAGGTGATAGAATATAAGAAGTATAGAATGAGTTGATTTCATGTGCTGAATGACAGACATTAAACTGGTTTTCCTTTTTCTTTCTTGTATTGAAACTAGATTCTTTTCTCATATAATATATCCTGATTACAGTTTTCCCTTCTTCTACTCCTCCCAGTTTCTCCCACCTTTCCTCCTCTCCAGAGCCACCCCCTTTCTGTATCTCATTAGAAAAAAGAGCTTCTAAGTGATACCAACCAAACATGACAAAATTAAAATATAATAAGTTGAAGAAAAACTGTCATATTAATATTGGACAAGGCAAGTCAACATGAGGAAGAATCCAATGAGCAGACAAAAGAGTAAGAGACCCACTTGTTCTCACAATCAGAAGTCCCCACAAAATACTTGTCTACTAGCTGTAACATGTATTTACAGGACCTGCTGTAGACGCATGTAGGTTCCGTGCTTGCTGCTTCAGTCTCTGTAAGTCTCTGCCAGTTTCATATGAGTCTGCTTAGTTATTCAGAGGTCCATGTTTTCCTGGTGTCTTTCAATCCCTCTGGCTCTTAAAATAGTTCTATCTTCTCTTCCACAGGATTTCCTGAGCACTAGGGGAGGGATATGATGGAGACCTCCTTTATCTGGCTATGGGTCTCTGCAATTGTTCAGATCTGTTGCTGTAAGAAGCCTCTCTGATGATGACTAGCTAACTCACAGATATATGTGCATAGTAGAATATCCTTAAGAATAGTTTTCTTGAGTTTTTTTTTCTTTTTAGACCAATAGTGTTTGGTTTTGACCTAGATCTCTGGGCTTTGTAGGCTCTGGTTCCTGGTTACCAAAGCAGTGTACAGACCTTTAACTTTAAAATCACTGTTGCTAAAAAGCATTCAAAACTCCACTTGTTTATTACATGCTTGTTATTCTATCAATAACATAGATAACATATAAAATTATATATGTATGTATTTGCATATTTCATGTTATATCACATATATATATGAATATACATGTATGGTAACCACATTAGTCTTGTAGTTCTTTATTCACCCTTAGTTGTAAATAATGTACACTGTACATCTGCTGCCAGATTTTGTGGTGTTTCAAAATCATCATTGTGAGCAGCAATGCTCTACATTTAGGCATCTGTGAAAATCAGGGTCCTTGGAAAATCAGATTATCCCTGCTAGTCATTTTTGCCACTTTCTCCTACAAGCTAGGAAAACAAAAACAAACAAACAAACAACCCCCCCCAAAAAAAAACAAAGAAAAAACACAAAGAGGAACCCAGAGTATGCATAAGAATGCACAAGTCATTTACAGTCACCATTTGTAAGTTAGAGTCACAAACTGCATTATCTTCTCTTTCTGTTTGTACCTACTCACTCCATGGATGAAAAACAGTCAAAGAATAGATGTAGTAAGAGCCCAGTCCCTTTGAATACATGGTATCATAATGACTTTAAACAGAAGTAAATCATTATTTTTGTGATCTGTGTTCTCTTAATCTGTTACACGAACACTAGAAACCATTAAATCAAGTAAAAAGAAAGAAGCTGTAGTCATTATAGTATAATAATGGGCTATTAGACATCTAGTGACTTGAATTTAAGTACTCTGTGAACATTAAATCTTACATGGTACAGATAACTAAAATCCCCACTTTAGAAAAAACTGATACACAAGTGCTGTAATAAGATTCCCAAGTTCAAACAATAAGTTGTGCCCCAAGAATTGATCCAAACCCATGATTTACATTCCTGCCCCTACTACCTCTCAACAGGAAAATTACTTCAACCCATGAAAATGGAGCCAACTTCTTGTTCTAGAGAAAGTGATCTAGGGATACACAGTAGGCTGTGGACTAACGCTCATGGTAGCATGTATATACGGATGGCTCTCGCATTTCACACCTGAGACTCCATTTGCAGCTCACATTCACTCGACCCATTTTAAGTAATCTCTTTCTCATATTATGTCTGAGCATTTTCCTAGATCTTCTCAAGTTTTAGAATGTAGATTCTATAGTAGCACGGCTTAGATTTCCAAATATTTATTTCGATTCCTTCACATTCTTATTTACACTCACCCTTTACAATCAGAAAAACTAGATGTAGATCATAAAATCACTCCTGCATAATAATAAAAAAAATAAAAAAGTCACCATGTTCCATGGAAAATCTTGAAATGGTGGTAGCACTTGAGAATGGGCTGTTTTTCAAAAAATTTCATACCTGTGAGCTAAATTAAGACTGGATTTCAAACCTCCTTCTGTGAAACCCTATCTTCAATCTCAGCCTTTCCACCCATTACCCAGTACTTATGACTTACTATTTTGTACAAGAGTATTTCAGAAGGCAGGGTTTCATAGTGCCCACAAAGAGCTTCCACCAATGCTATGGGAATAATTTCATAAAAACCACATGGCTAATTAACAGGATACTCATAAAGCAGGAACTCCTGAAATATTGAAATAAAGCACTGGCTGCTATACTAAGAAACTTAAGGCAGGGGAGAGCACAAAAAAGAGATGATTTTTATATTGTGCTGTCTCCTCTTACTGTATGAGCTCAGATTTTATTAGTTCTATTTTGCAAAAAACAAAATTGACATTTGTTTAAAATCTCCTCCAGCTTCCTTCGAGGACATAGATTTTGTTTTTTTGCAGGGATGTATAGTAACTGAAATTAAGATCTATTGACCCTAATATTTGTGGACAAAATTTGGCATGCTTGTGCTTGGGAAGGAGTTTCAAAGCTAGCTTCTCTCCTATGTTCAGAGTTGCCTTACCCTAACGAATCTAAGAGAGGCTGTGAAGCATAGTAAAGGAATATTTGCTATGAGACATACATACTTGAAATCAATCTACCAACAGAAACTTAATTTTCTGTTGAAATAATTACTATTGGATTTGTTGGGATGAAATTTCACAATTTCATTAAACACAGAAAACATTTTAATTTCTTTAAAGTAGAATTTCACTTCTGGTATTTTAGTCATTGTGACAAGACTCAGAAACCCTACCTACAAATAAGCAAAATTTTCTTTTAAATACCAGAGACTCTTGGAAAGAAAACTCAGTCCTCCACACCATTTTTCTCTCTGCCTAGAGTTGGTTATCCATCTTCGTTTCCCACATGCTTTGGAACTCTACCCTCAAACTCACTAAAGGAGGGTTAGATTTAAAAAAAATGAACTTAAGATATTTGCAAAGGTTACAGAAGCTGAGAATTTGTTTACAGGGCATTATTTGTACCATACTGTGTAGTCACTGCCATGAAATTGGGCAATAGTTGAATTAATTTTCACAAAGCAAATTAAGACAATATTGTGCTGGGTCACGTTTGTAGATTATCAGATTTCTATCCATCAGTCCTGAGCTATTGCTCCACAAATACTCTAAACTTAATTTGATGTTCTACATAAAATTGGGACAAGGACATCTAAATTTCCTCTCATTTGTTAGGATGTCATTCTTAATAAAAATAAAGAGACTGAAACATGTTTATAACTGTAAATCAATGAGTTACTTTTTTTTTAGATACAATCCTTTTGGGTTCATTCATGTGTAAAGAAAAGCTGAGGGCAAAATACTATACCTTATTGGACTAGGGCAAAACTGCATTCAGTTTTCCTAGAACACAGCATGTTGTCATCAATTTTATCTCAGGAGGAGAGTACACCATCAGTTTACACATTGATTGCAGCCATTCTTCAAGAAGGAGAATCAAACCTATTGTACTTGGTTTCCATAGAAGCTCAAAGCACAAAACTGTATTCTAATGAAATTGAACAAGGAGTCAACAACCAATATTGAGCACCCACTGTGTGCAGAGAATTAGGGCAAAGGAATAATATAGATATTCTAACTTATAAGGGTATAACTGTTAACACTGAGAGTCAACTCAAATTTCACAGGAGTGAAAGGAGCTTACATGATTTAAGGCATATTTTCGGTGTTGCATCAGCTCAATCCCTGTCCTGAGTTTCCTAGGCATGCTTGTTTGATTGTCATTATATCCCTCGTATTAGAAATGACAGCACTCTAATGAGGTAGATGTGATGCTCCCACATGCAGGCATATAAAGTGCCTTCTATCTCTGCTCTGAATGGAATGTAGGCTCAGAGAAATATAGAGAGACTAAAAAGGCAACACATCTAGCTGTGCAAAGACACATAGCAAAGCTCATTGAGATTCACCTGTCTTCTCATTTTTCTACCTACTTCTCCTGTGATTCCCACACCCTGGCCTTACAGAATCACCATCATCAGTGCTTCATTTGAACCCGGAGAGTCAGATTTTGTTGCAATCATGTCATGGGGTGATCTCCACCCCTTCCCCATTATCCACAGCTTGGGCATGGACAAGAAGGAGGGCAGTTATTTTTAACGTTCTCTCTCTCCATTTCATCATTTTAGAAAATGTCCAGGAAACTGGCCAGGGCTTACGTAGTTCTCTAGTGAATGTTTTAGTCGGCCCAGATGGAAGAAGGAGAAAGAATGAAGAGCTAAGTTTATCTAAATATATGCCACTAAATATACAATAATTTAAATTTTTATATCCCACTATGCATACAAGTATGCTATGAATGAAGAATATTCTATGAATTATGATTTATGTTACCAAGAGTCTGTGTTCAGTTTGCACAATTAAACACATATTACAGTGATAGGAACCAAACTAAGAACAAGGTTCCTTTTGTTTGAGTAATAATCCTGTGCATTCGCATGTGTATGGGCACATTTGTGCCGGTGTGTGTGTGTGTGTGTGTGTGTGTGTGTGTGTGTGTGTCTGTGTGTGTGTGTGTGTGTGTGTGTGTGCACTATGGAAGCTTGACATATCGTGTACTTTCCTATATCTCTCTTAATCTCAGAGCTCATGAACTTGGATAGTCTAACTAGTCAGGCTGCTTCAATGATCCTTTTTCTCTGCCTACTGTGTGCTGAAATTACAGACTAGGACATAATGCCCTCTCAGTTTATAAGTAAGTGATGGATTCTAAGCACCAGTCCTCCCACTTGTCCATTTGCACCATCTTCTCAGTCCATATATAAATAGGTGCCTAAGGACTGCTAATCCAGTAGGGCATGCTACAGTGTTGTAACTTTATGATTTCATTTCTCTCATATGCAAAATAGATGGCCCTGTTCTATTTATCCCTGTGACTACTCTGATAAGATTACACATCTAATTTCACTGTGTATGACATCATAAGTACAAAGTGTTAGGTCCATAGGAAATTCTAATTCCTTAAACACCAAACTTCAGTACAAATACCCAGAAATGAGCTCAGCCTGGATATTTGGACTACCTTTTGGAATTTGGGGAAACTGGAGTTTCCTTTGGACATGATACAATATTGTACTTAAAAAATAAAGTAGGAAAAGAAAAATGTGATCCCCTATCCTTGTACTAGTTTCCACCATTCATTCATCAAACATTAACTGAATATCTACTATCTATAAGAGTTCACATATGAGTATAATATACATTTCACAACCTTAAGGGCCTTACAACTATTTAGAAGGGAATACATAGAAAAATAATTTCAAAACACACACACACACACACACACACACACACACACTACAGAGAGAGAGAGTCTAAATGGGAATCATGATTTATTTGTCTTGGATAGAAATAAGAGAACAACTATCTAGTATTGAGTATGCTTTATTTCCTTCTCAAAGCACTTACTTTATAAGGCTATCACCATTCTTTTAGATTGAGAAACTGAGAGGTTATGTAACTGGCTCAAAGTCATAAAATATGTAGGTAAAGTCTTCCTAATTTACTAGACTCCTTATTTGATCTGGAGGAGCATATGGCTTTAAAAAAGCTAAAGGCCCATATGGGTTCAATACAGTAACAAAGGTTTGGGACAGACTTAGGCAGACTGGAAATATCAGTATGTAGCCCTTCAGTTTGAAATTGGAAGGTTAAACACATGGAAAATGAAATTATCAAGAGCAGTGGTTGGTATGCAGATTCATCTGGCAAGTTAACAGCATTGATGTGACATAGACTAGAGCCAGGTAGATCAGATGTAAAGCATATAAAGAAAAAAATGTGAACTGAAAATGACTGATAAGAAAAATATATAGAGAGCACACCATTAAGTGACATTGTACAAATGAGATGAATAGGAAAACAAATCAAAAGGCATGTGAAAGCCTGCCCATCCATTAGAAATGTGAAGCAGAGGAGCTGATTGGAGGCAAAAATGATCAAGTTCTTTGCAGAAAGGTTGAATCTGAGTTTTCTGGCACAACCCAGAAATTCAAAGCAGAGAATGTATTTCTACTGCCCCACTACCACCTCTCAGACTTTCCTGTTGCAGATTTTCACACATGTAAATTAGATGTCACAACCCAATCTTCTCCTGAGCTTTCTGAGCAAAGCATATTTATTTTAGAAAGCAGTGTCTAAGTGGGAAATGAATCATCTTCCTAAAAATCTACATTCAGTCAGTTCGACATGTAGCTCTTTCAAACAATACCACTAACAGAGACTTAAAAATAGATATTCCAGCTTCACAGAAGCATTCTCTCTCTCTCTCTCTCTCTCTCTCTCTCTCTCTCTCTCTCTCTCTCTCTCTCTCTCTGCCTGTCTCTGTCTGTCTTTCTGTCTCTGTCTCTTTCCTTCTTTCCAAACTTAATAGCAATGAATTATTATTTACAACTTTTTGTTTGTCAGCACGCAGTGACAAATTTGGATTGTCACCTTTGAGGTTGCATCTTTCTATTTACAATGATAATTTCCATGCCATGGCAGTTGTTGAGGATATCCTTTAATCTTACACAGCATCAAATAACAACAAAACTCCAAAATAACATTTGAATGACATGTGATATTTCAAAAAATTTCATGTATACATGATCACATTCAATTTTCATAATAATCCTACTGATACAGACATTATTACCCTTATTTTATCAGTGTAGATAAAATCTCATAAAGCTTTGTAAGCTTTATGAGATTTCTCAGGCTCCCAATAGCTAGAAAATGTCAGAGTTGGGATTTGAATCCAAGTCCTCTGATGTATTGTTCTTTCTGTGTCACAAATCATCATCCTTGCATAACAGAATGCAATTAATTTTTATCAAAAGAATAACTTTAACTACCACTATGATCTTTGGAAGCAACTGTAAAATCAATAGAGCTCTGGTTTATCCTCAATAAAGGGAACTACAGTGGTTAATTTGCATTAGCCTTACTGCATCATTAAAATCAAGGATTGATTCTGAGTAAACGTTGGGCATTGTTAATTACCAGCAATTTATTACCAAACTTTTTATACTTTAATGCTAACTTCAATTGCTATTTACTTCTTCACACAATGGACATTGAGTGTGCACCTACTATGTTCTTATGCTGTGTTTGATGGTTGAAATAAGATGATGTGTATGCTTCAGTATAGAGAACACTGACTTAAGAATCTACAATGACAACTTCTAGGCTCCCTTAACCTCCAAGTGCCTGTGTCAGCTTGGGCAAAATAGTACAAGTCACCTGATCTTTGTTTGTTTACATGACGATTGTTTAACTAAAATTAGAAATGCACATGAAAACCCTTAAAACTTCTATCTGGAAATTCACATGAGGCTAAGGAGGGAAATAAAGAACATGAACTGGAAGACAACACAGTGATGGGGCAAAAAATCGAATTAATGAGTAATTAACTAAAAGAATGTTTTTTAAAGAATTTACATACTGTTATTATTGGGTACATCAGGTAATGATAACAGCAACTGGTTACATACCCAAACACCTGCTACATGCACACACCTAAAGTACACAAGAAAAGTCTGATTTATTGCAGGTCCTCCAGAAACAATCAAGCAGCTCAATGCTTTAGCTTTTTTTTTAACCTTTTTGTGCAGAAGTAGCCACTGTTAAAGACTTAGCATGGTTCTAGCAGAGTTGCTTTAGTAAATTTCCAGACATTTAAAAGTAAAACACTAATTCTTCATCCTAAAAAATCTTGAAGTTAAACACTTTTGTCCACCTGCACTTATTTAACTTAAGCCCACCTCACATTTCACCTGCCCCACCACCTCTGTTTGAGCAACAACCTTTTAATTACTTGTTGCTGTATAGTCAGTGGAAAGTTATATAAGCTCTGAGCCTTAGTTGCTTCCTAAGTTAAACAGAAGAACTAGATAATCCTAAACAATAGAACTGTCATATGAAAATGTGCGCGAAATATGAAACAACATAATACAAAGTTCATAGCTACATGCTTTCAAATAAGATATATGGAGTTATAAACATAGGAACAGAACTGACTTCCATATTTATTTCAGGGGAAGGGATGCTTGTTCAAACCTAATGGTATGGAAATGGGTTTTATGCAGTTCCTACAGGACTGAGCTATCCATTGCTAGATGGTCAGCAAGGTAGAAGGTAAAAGAATAAAAGACTAGAGCAGCAATGAGTGTGGTTGTACCAGTATCTATGGAGTAGGATTTGGAGTCTTTTGGGCATGTGCTGAAGAAGAGTATAGCTGGGTCATATGGTAGATTTATTTTTAGACTTTTGAGGATTCCCCACACTGATTTCTAGAGTTGCTGAGGCAGTTTGCAATCCCACTAACAGTGAATGAGGCTTTTCTTTTCTTCACATCCACTCCAGAAATTGTTGCAAATTGTTTTGTTGATCTTTGCCATTTTGGCTGAGGTAAGTTGCCTTGATTTGCATTTCTCTAACTGCTAAGAACAATGAACGTTTTTGTTGTTTGTTTGTTTTTCTTTTATAATAATTCAGTTATTTGTTAGCTCAATTTTATTTGTTCTTTTGGAAATTCTTTGTACAGATACCAAGTCCACTATTGAATGGGTTTAGTTTTTTGTTGTTTGCTTGCTTTTAAGTATTTTATTTATTCTTGATATTAATCCTCTATCAGACGTGCAATTCTGTGGGCTTTCTCTTCACACTTAAGTGATGTTTTTTTAAGCTGTGCAGAAGCTTTTTAGTTTTATGAGGTACCACTTGTCAATTGTTGGCCTTACCTTTTGGGCAAATGGAGTTCAATTCATAAAACCCTTTCACATGTCTATGTTATGTAGGTACAGTCTAGGTTTTCTTCTAGCAATTTCAGTTTTTCAGGTTTCACATTTAGGTCATTGATTCATTTGGAGTTAGTTTTTGGGTAAGGTGATAGATATATGTGGACATACAGTTTTGCCAGCATGATCTGTTGACTATGCTGTCTTTTTCCCAGTCTATATTTTTGGCATCTTTGTCAAATTTTAAATGGATGTAGTTATGGGTACTTTTAAAAACTTCAAACAATAAAACTTTGCTCTTTTTCTCTCTCTTCATCCCCCCTCTACTTCAGTGTTTGTGTGTGTGTGTGTGTGTGTGTGTGTAATCTAATTCCAGAGAAATATTCATTTATTTAACTTATACACAGAGGACATTCACTATTTCCATACCTTAGCCCACAAATTACCTCAGAGTATTAACTAATCTGTTTGCCTCATATTCCAGTGTGGAATGCCAATCTTTCTACAATTGGAATTCTGTTCCAGCTTTACAAGACAGAGCCTCCATAATGCTGGCCTGTGGGTATATGGATAATGGTGCCATCTGACACTTATCATAATTTCATTCAAACTCATATTGCTTTTACATTGTATTTCTCTTTGCCATTCTGACTCCTGCCAGCAACAAGCTCAAATTTTACCTAAATGGGAGCATTTTGACTTGGGGATAGAACATTTCTCAGTACCATTTGCTTAATAGTATACATTACTGCAAAGGGAAGGCTCTGACCCCAGGCCAAGTTCCTGACATCCAGGGCAGAGGAAATTTCAAGGGCAAGACACCAACTCCTGCCAAGATGTAAAAACCCATGCTGAGCCACAGATTTGAGGGCAAAAGAGAGTTTCAGTAGAACCTGTCACTGTAAGGCATGACTGGGCCTTAAGCCCCTACTTACAATGAAGAAAGGAAACAAAGCAAAGTGTAACCTTAGTGTTCATAGAAATGAATTTAACAAATATCCTCCTCTTAACATGTCCTCTGAATATGCAATGCTAAGTGAGTTGTAAGTGCTAAAGACATGGTATGAAATATGCATTTGATGCAGATTGTGATACATGCAGGAAAACAAAAGTGCAGGAACAGATAAATGGCTTAAATTCAGTATAATATATGCTCTAAATAGGCTCTGGAAATGAAGATGTTTATAAACCGAGATAGACAATAAGCCAATTCTAAGAGATTAAAATGAAAGTAATAATGACATGACCTGAGGTAAAGATGGAAGGGCTGTGTGATTTGAGAAAAGATTTAGTTTCCCTGATACAAATAAATTTATGGATA
>NW_021604562.1:2191223-2258980 GCF_004785775.1 Grammomys surdaster | reverse complement strand
AGAGAGAGAGGGAGAGAGAGAAGACAGAGAGACAGAGAGATGGAGAAAGAAAATCATAATCACAATATATTATGTGAAAAAAATTTTTTTATAATTTATTTTTTCTCAAATCGTAATTAATTCACACAGGGGTTATAAACACAGAAAGGCAGGATGTGGGGAAGGGAATGACACTGGAGTGTGGGGGATCAGGGGGAGTACAGATATCATCAGAACCGGGTATCAGCTGGGTGAAGGTTCAGGGGACAAGTCACTATGACTCTGCCTATGACTCGCTTGTCCTTATCTAAGTTGGTATTGTCTGCCAAGGCTACCTATTTACAAGGTCTATGACTACTCAGGCTTATAAATTTCCACAAAAGCTGCCTGTTGACATTAGCTTATAGCCATCTGTTTCAATGTTTATACACAGAGACCCAAGACTTGGTGTTAGTATACATGTATGACAGGCCTATTGCTGATTTTAGGCCTATGGCTGATTGTAGGCCTTCAGTGTGTAAGCAGGGCTGCCCCTGACATCTCCTCCCTTCTCTAAGTATAGAAGGGCTGTGGCAATTCTAAACTTGCGAAGGCGGGGATAGAGGCCTGACCTCCAGTATTTGAAGGGGGCCTTGTGAAAAAATATTTTCAATAAAAGCAAAAAAGAAAGTGGAAAATATGTAGAAATAGATAGATATGCTACTTAGTTTTGTATAAAACATTTGTTTAATCATTTCTTTTTATTCAGTGGTTTATACTTTTGTTACAATTTTTATTTTATCTAGATTATATTTGCTTTATCTGACATGCAGTGTATTAAAGTTCATTATGGCCATCCCTACTTTTTGACAGAATTTTATCTTTCTTCTTAGATCTTGGATAAATATGCACATTAACTTTAATTCTTGAGCCATGCAAATGCACAGCATGTTTCCCAGACCATCTTGAATGTTAGGTCTCAGTGCTTAGATGCCCCAACAACATTTGGGAGATTAAAAATTTTTTATTGACTTTAACACTTTATTTTCTTACCATATTATATTATAATAATGACACATGAAATACTAGGTTGAAACTATATTGACAGACATCTCCATATCTTCCAAATGATCATTATGTACTAATTTCTCAAGAGTCATAATATCTGCTCAAAATCCAAATTCATTATATTTACAGCCATCCATAATTTGACTCATCAAAATTTTCATCATTAATATCCTATGGTTTCCAATCTTTAAATTTGCACATTTCCTTTTCTTTATTGGTATTATTCCCTTTGGTCAAAATGCTGTTCTCTGAATAGTATACTTACCAAGACACTACCTTTACTTTCAAGACCCAAATCAAATAGTACCTTTTCAGATTATTTATTTCATCCTCTCAATGAAACTTAACATTCCCTTACTTTTTGGCACCATGGCACTATTTTGTTACTTTTGTTTGTGTTTACAGATTGGCTAAATATATATTACACTTCCTGTTCCCCAATAAGTGGTAAGGACCAGAAGGCAGAGTCTACCTCTGATTCATTTCAGTAAATGGACTCTGGCCCCATGAAATGCTGCTTTTAATTTGCATCACTCTCCATACGCATACTCAAACTAAGTTATGATTGAAAATAGCCTTCAAATGCTATTTTTAAAGTTGATTGTCAATCTACAAATCATTATTGCCACTTAAGCTTTAAGTACTGTAAAACTCCTTCCACCATCCTAGGACTCAATTTTGATGAGCACCCCATTGACAGAAGCATAAAAATCATTTCTTCAAGAAAAATTGGAACAGGACTAGATATAACACTAAAAATCGTTAGTTTGCAATTTTTAGGGAGAAGTGCACTAAAATGTATAACACATATGAAGGAATTCCTTCTTCTTCATTCCCAGGGTCTTTAAAAATGGGATATTAACTTTATAAATTTTATTTCATCAGTTGTTAAAATTGTATATAAAAACTCGTAGTTCAAGAGAAGAAAAATCCCTATAGATTGAGTCTATTTGATGAAAATCACTTAAAATATAACATATTTTCCCATTACAATTTTATCATGTAGTCATATGATTTATCCATCTTTTATTTATATCCTATAACTTTGTCCCATAGTGGTACTTGTATAAATATATATTTTATAAAGAGATACTAAATTGGAAAATGGGACCAGAATAAATACAAAGTAAATATTTATTTGTTTACTCATTGAATTTCTCAGTTCCCCACTAGACAATAGTCAACAAAAAAGGCAGAGTTTATATCTTATTCATTTGCTATGATATACGCAGTACCCAGCATATACTGTATAGTCAATGAAATGTGTTCATTTAATAATTTTAAGCTTGCACTTAATATAGATTCCTAAAAAAATCAATTGGGTATAATTGAGCCTCAAATGTGAACATGAAAACCCTGGCAGCCAAAGAAAAAAGAAGGTGGGTATATTCTTTATTTTAAAAAAAAATCTAGAATTCATTTCTATGTAAATTGTTCACAATATGAGTGACATATTTCCATATGCTATTCTTAATTGTACTGCAAAGAACATCCAGCAAAATGCTGTTTCTTATCCTGACATTTTTAGAGAAGCAGAAACCACTGTACTAAAATACATTTTGAAGTAGTTATGGCTCAAAGACTTAATTTAAAAGACTGGAAAAATATAGATATCTTGATATATGCACTTCCTGGGTATCTGATGTCATTCAAAAATAGTTTTCATCTTCTTTAATCCTCTATAGTATTTCCAATATGCCTACTGCCAAGAGATTATTCATTTTATATATCAAATTGTATTTATTGTGTACCGTTCTTGATTCTTTAGTATTTGTGTGTCTTTACTCTATTGTGCACTATTGTCTGGGAATTCTCTAATCAATCTCTTTGTCAAAAACTTAACTTAGTTTTGAAGAATAAACAGAAATGCTACTTACTTTTTCAAATACTCCTTTATCTTCTCAGCAAACTATAATTCCTCGCAATTCTTCTATTTTTCTGTTTAATTTATTTTGCTTTGTGGGCAATTCATGTAGAATTTTTAACTGTAGGGCATGAATTCCCATTTTTCTTATCTATAACTTATCCAAAGGGCCTGTCTCATTGATTTTGTTTTTGTTTTTGTTGTTCTTGTTGTTATTTCACTAGTTAAGCATTTACTAAGTACTCATGCTAATAATAATATATTAGTCATTGTGAATTTGGGTTACTCTCACTAAATGAATCTCATTTGTTTGGTTTTCTTGCAATTAGAATGAATCCATAAGTCAAGAATATTTTTAAAGATACCTTTAAAGTAAAAACAAGATGACCATAAATAGGGAAGAATATTTTTAAATGGTAACAACAGTTCATAGAATAAAATTAAGAGGTCTACCAAGTTCCTGAATATAATTACTGGTTTACCAAATTACTCTAACCGACTTTCATGCTCATCGATTATAATACCAACTCATAACCCACAATCAGTCTTTGTTGAACATGATGAGCTATTAATAGTTTTTTTAAAAAAATAATGCCTCTGAAGTTTCTGGAAGTATTATTATTATTATCATTTTAGTTGCAGGAATTTTTAGTGTATGTCACCAGAAACTGTGTTAACACCTTGACAATGAGCACAAAAATAATAAGAAGCCTCTGGACAGCATATGCTCACTTTTGATGTTGTTACTTAGCCAGTGTTAGACACCAAGATCTGACCACTGCATCTGACCCTCATCTTCCCACCACTGTCTGTAATTTTCTTCCATTAAGGTTTATTTTGAAACAAGATATATACTAATAACAGTTGACTCTTGTTTTCTCTTTTGGCAATTTTAGGATATATAAGAAAGTCTGAGAGCATACACAAGGCCAGTCAGATGCTGCTGCTCTCTATGGAAGCCGTGCTGAAATGAAAGAGAAATAATGATCGCAAGGACTAAGAAATCCCTACTGCTTAAAAATACTAAGAGCTTTATTGAGAAATATCTTACACACCATGGAATCTATTCTTTAAAATCATATATCTTAGTGGGTTTTGCTCTATCCAGAATTGTGGAACTATCACTTTAGTTGAATCTAGGAATGTTCCCAACTGTATTTGATGAATGTTTTTAATCAAAAATGGGACTCAGAAGGAGAGTATTTGATGTGAGCCAAGCCCCATTGTAGAAGGTATAATTTAAAGTGTGAAAGATCATGAATAGTAACATAGATGAAAACAGCAACTTTGACAGTAGTCTTAAATTATGTACCTTTTATTTTGTATTAAAGCAATATAACATCTTTTTATGCCTGAAAATATAATTATATAATAGTGATGTGTTCAGCTATATCAACTTGACTAATTTAGAACAGAAAAGGTAAGTTTAATGTGGGTTCTAAATATAGAATCTCTGAACTGGATTTGTTCTGAGTTCCACCCACATAGTTTTACATCAATCAGGAAAACAAAAATGTATTAGGGAGGCCATTTTTCCTTTCTTTCTGGCCATAATTCAAAATGACCACGTATTTTTGCTGCTAAAGACCTTAATTTACTTCTGTGTTAAGGATTCTAGTTTTGATCTCTAGCTTAAAGTCCAGAGTTCCTATAGTTGCTAGGGAACCAACAAATACATTTCTCCAAGCTCTTATATTATAAAGGTATAATTATGTACTTGTTTACAGAAAAACAGGCATCCAAAGAATATTTCCCTAAAATGAATTTAACATATCTTCTCTATGTGGGAAATAAGTAACATTAAATAGGAAAGTGATAGTCAGCATGATAGTAAGGGACCCATCTGAACTTCCTATTGTCTCTGTCACTAGCATCTTTAAATTTACAACTTTTGATAAAACAACCTGATTTGGCCCCTGATGTAAAATATAGTCTTTTATTTCTGCCTTCAGTAATATTTCATCTAGCTCCCCTCCGAAATTAGAAACAAGAAGCTCATTACATTGGGTTATGAAATTTAGTCTTGATAGATTTTCAAATTTGTTATTAATATTTCATTATTGTGATTGCTGATGGTCTTAGGTTCAGGGGGAAGCTTTCCTGGGATAATCAATCTCCTGTCTTTATGAGAAACATTATTCATAAACTTATGTAAAAGGTCTGCTCTTTCATTATAGTATAACCAGCTAACAATCTATCTGTGTGTGCCCATCTGACCTTGCAATTACTGGCTTATCTCTATGATGCATTGCAATAGAATTATTAATTCCACTTCCTTAAGACTTTCATACTTTTGCTCTGTAGGTCAGCCAGAAAGAATGATATCAATCCCATTAATAACAATTATCAGGAACTCAGGAGGCATATGAAAAACAGTTTTTTCCAGAACATGAGTGTCTGCTTCTGAAGAGACAGAAATGGAGATGCTTGCAATTCCAGAGAACCCCTATTTTCTAATTCAGGAACATCAACTCGTTGGTAGTAGTTACTGGCTATGGAAATGACAGCAGGAGAATTCAATGCCATCAAAAGCTTTCAGCTATAAATACACTGCTGGGTTCTCAAGAGCCTTCTGGCAAAATCTCCAACTATTAAGTCACCTATCTTTGTTCATTTTTCATAATGGTGCTTTTTTTCTGAAAGATTTACTATGGTTTGCATGGTAATAAGAGAAGAGAGACCAGTCTCTAGAATGTTCCAAAGTATCAGTCTTATAAACAGCAATGTCCCTATTCCAATAGTGCTAAGGTGATATTCACATTATTTGCAGTATATTCATCTCAATATAAAACATTTGAAAAATGTCTCCTTCAGCAAAATGTTTTGCTTTGTAGACACATATAAAATCATACTATATCATTACATAACCAAAAATTACTCATAGAGAATCATTTTCCTCAGCAAAGCAGTTGGAGGTAGGTTGCTGAAAATTACTCTGAATTAATTATGCTCATCCATTCTTATATTTCCTTGAGCAGCAAGGTTAGTGATACTAGGAAAATCTCCAAGATAATGATAGTGTGGTCATGGCACAGATTCTGTAATATTTTTTCTCTCTACTTATATTTGTTTTTTACCCTAGAACCAGCTTAGTTTGCCTGATGACAGAATTACTGCATGTGTGTATATGAGTGTCTATACACTCTTAGTGGATTTTCCTACTCTACCAATATCATCAATACTATTATAACAGTCAAACCCTTCAGATCATTTGATTTTTCCCATGACTCAGTAACTTTAATCTTCTCATTTCCAGTTCCTAGGTTTGTTTTTTTTTTTTGGTTAGTATGGTATTTATTAAATACTAGTGAAAATTCAACATAGAACAGAAAAAGTAGTCCAGTGTGCAACATATTAATTAAATATGCAGCAAGCATGTCACATACAAATTACTAAAAGCCACAAACATTAAAATAAATCTCATAAAAGTTAAAATTCACTACAGAATTGCTTATAAACTCATTGAAATTCGGATTAACACCCTCAACAGGTATTGTTCTTAGAAGTTAAAAACACCATTTTAAATCTTAATGAGAAGTAACAACCTTATCACAAGACTTTTGAAAAAAAGACAAAATATTTTTTTCTACTCAGTTGTATTATCAGAACAAAAGACAAACAGTGGTGCAAGCAAAAAGAAAACCCAAAGATGAACTTCTTCATAATTCAACTTACAAATGAAGAGAACTCAACCTCAGAGACAAATCATAGCCTAAAGCCTGATGAGATGACATTTTGAAGGCATCAGGGCTGGTACTAAGGGGAGGTGAAAATGGAGTGTAGAGCATGAACTTTAAAGTCTTCTATCCTCTCTTCTTTCCCCTTGTCTTCCATCTTTTTTCTTCTTAGTACATGTGGGGGCTAGTTTTACAGCAAACTGACCCAAACCAGAAACATTTTGAATGGTAGTGGGAATTGAGGAAATATCTCCATTAGTTTACTCTGTGTGCAAGTATGTGGCACAGTTTCTTGAATGATGACTGATATAAGAGTGGCCAGCTCACTGTGGGAGATACCATCCCTGAGATAGAGGCTCAGCAAACCATAAGGAGGAATCCAGTAAACAGCATTATACTTAAATTCTGCACAAAAAGAGGCTTTCTTATCTAATCCTACTCTAGAATTTAGACTGCTACCTGCAGGCTAGGGATTCCCTAATTTAGTTCTTAAAGTGTGAACCCCTGGCCATTCGATCTTAATTAAGTCATTTAAACAACCTGTACTTATTGTCATTTTTATATTTAAAATATTTTTTTCTCATACCCTTATTACGGTTTTCCCTCCTTCTACTCTTCCCAGCATCTCGTTATCTCCCCTCCCACCCAAATCTAACCCCTTTCTGTCAATCATTGGAAAACAAACAGGATTCTATAGGATAATAATAAAATAAGAGAAAACAAAAAGTAACACATTGGAATTGGGCAAAACAAATGGATGAAAAGGAGCCTAAGCAAAGGCACAAGAAACATACTCACATTTGCACACTCAGGAATCCCATAGAAACACTAAACTGGAAGTCTTCGTTGATATCCAGGGATCTGTGGAGTAAATAGACAGAGGAAAAATATATAAGTAAAACACAATCAAAGTAAGTAAAGTTTTTTGAAAACGAAGGGACCTGTCATGACAACTATGAAACAAAGAACCTCCAAGGATGCCATTGAGGTCATTAGTTGTAGTTAGTCATCTACTGCTGAGAATGCAGCCTATCCTTAAGAGTAATTTATTTCCCCAGTAAGACTCCCTTGGAGGAAACTAAGTTTTCAAGTGGTAGATTGCTTCTAGGTTAGGGATGGGGGCATTGTTTACTTCCCCTTTCAGCTCTAAGACTCCAACTAGTACAAACCTATGCAGTCTCTGTGCATGCTATCTCAGTCTGTTTGAGTTCATATGTACATCAATCTTGTTGATTTAGAAAGCCTTGTTTCCATAGTATCCCCTCTGGCTTGTATACTCTTTCTGCCTCCCCTTCCAAGGGGTTCCCTAAGCCCTGATTTGATGGAAGTAGCCCAGTTGAGCTGTTTCAAGGTTTCTCACTTTGCATATCTGGATGTATGTCTCTGTATTTGTCCCCATCTCCTGAAGGAGGAATTTCATGGATAACAGCTGAGCAGGGCACTGATCATATTTGTCTTTCTGGATGTGAGGTTTCTCATTCAGGATGCTGAGATTTCCACTCCCATCTTCATGAGGATGGTTCCTGAGGAACCACTACAGTGATTTCCAAAGTGCAAGTTTATACTCCCTTTAGTAATGGGTGAGTATTGCCCTAAGAGCAAGTTTTAAGGAGACTTCTACTATCACCAATTTAGGAACTGAGGATAGCAAACCCCCCAAATAGACAAAATTTTAAAATATGCAGATCTAATATTTTGATTAAAATGGAACAATTAACAAAATCAGTAAAATACATGTATGGAATTTCTGATGCTGGGCCAGGCTATCATGGAGAATAACACAAAAGCCTGGTGACAATTGCTAGAACAGAGTTAGAATCAAGGCACAGATATTAATGGCTGGCTAAACATTGTGCCATTTTTTTTCTGGTAGATTTCTTTCCTTATATGAAAAAAAAATCCCATCACAAAAGCAAAAGATATACTTTTAACTATAAACTATTTTCCTATATTATCTATGTAACAGAAAAAGATGAGTCATGAAAGAGTATAACAATTATTTTTGTAAATATAATAGTTTAATTACATAATAACAGGTGGTTGACTTTCCAATTCCTAGACTAGCAAGTCATCTTACATGTTTTTAAATAGGCTCCGTAGGATAGCTCAGGAAATAACTCCACCTCTTGCCAAGTCTGATGACCTGAGTTTAATTTCTGGGACTCACAGAACAGAAGAAGATAACTGACTCTCACAAATTGTTCTGTGACATCCACTGACCCATTGTATCATGCTTAAACACACACACACACACACAGGCACACACACACGAACATGGACATGGACATAAAAATGTAATGTAATATTTATAAAAGGAAAACAATATAATTAGTGCTTCAACTCAGAAGGGAAGAAAGGAAAGATTGAAAGTATAATAAAAACACCTGAATGTCTGTAACCTAGTATTTAGGGATAAGGAAAAGCAATGCAGAAGGATGTTGTCCTGTCAAGAATGAATGGTGGCCTATGCTTTTAAGATTGATAGAATAGTTGGAAGAAAGAAAACTCATTGTCGTGATGTACTTGTATCCAATCAAAATTGTATAATGATTGGGTTGCCAATTGAGCTGAGAGTATAAGAAAACAGCAACAAATCTCTTCAGCACAGTAGAAAACTAATAAGGATCAATTGACCAAGGGCAAAAACACTCTCTGCTTATACCCAGTATATCCCAGGGGAACTTTGGATGGAAAAAGGAGTGGGAGTTTATATTAGTTTCCTAGGGTTGCCATAACAAAGTAACACAACCTGGATTTAAACAATAGAAATTTACCCTTTCAGAGTTCTGAAGTCAATAAGCCTGAAATCAATGTGCTGGCATGGTTGATTCCTCTGAAGGCTCTGAGACAAACTTCTCTATGCCTCTTTTCTAGAAACTGGTTGTTGCTTTCAGTTTGAGATTTCCTACTTTATGGATATATTAAGTTAACTTAGGTCACATCCTATACACGCCAATTCTCACTTTTCTCTCTATTTGAAATCTCTATGTCTTTCCCCTTAAATATATATTAATCATTTCCTGTTAATGGCAATGGAAGATCTTTAAATTAGTTATTTATGCAAAATTCTATTTTATAAATGAAACCTTTACAGGGAACAGGGAGAGTAAATTCAGTTCATACAACTGCATTTCCTCCTTATGGAAAAGTGAGGCACCCATAGTGGAGGTAGAATTCATTACTTTGGAGCATGATTCCTCTAAGGCCTTATTTTATAAAGGTGGGTCCACACTACTGTTCCCTTCCCCAAGACATCATGCACCCAGTTCCCTCGCCCCATTCACCTCTGATATTGATTTTATTTTCCCTTCTGACTGAGATTCTAGCATCCTCACTTGAGCCTTCTTCTTAGCTTCTTTGGGTATGTAGATTGTAGTGTGGTTATCTTGTACTTTATAGCTAACATTCACTTGTAAGTGAGTACATACCATGCACATCTTTGTGAGTCTGGGTTACCTCACCCAGAATGTTATTTTCTAGTTCGATCTATTTGTCTTCAAATTTCACAATGTCCTTGCTTTTTAAAAAGCTGAGTAGAATTCCAAATGTGTAGAAATGAAACACATTTTCTGTATCCATTCTTCAGTTGAGGGACATCTTGGTTGCTTCCAGTTTCTGGCTATTATAAAGCTGCTAAGAACATAGTAGAGCAAGTGTCTTTGTGGTATGCTGGACTATGTTTTGGATATATGCCCAGGAATGGTGCAGCTGGGTCTTAGATAGAACTACCCCTAATTTTTGAAGAAATTGCCATATTTATTTCCAAGATCACTGTAAAAGTTTGCACTCCTACCAGCAATGGAGGAGTGTTCCCTTTCGCTCCACATCCTCACCAGCATGTGCTGTCACTTCTGTCTTTTATCTTAGCCATTGTGACCAGTATATGATGGAATCTCAGAGTCATTTTGATTTGCATTTCTCTGATGACTAAAGACATTGGACTTTTCTTTAAGTGTGTCTCAGCTACTTGAGGTTATTCTTTTTGGGGAGATTCCCTGATTAGATCTCTATCTCATTTTTAAATTGGTTTATTTAGTTTGTTGCAGTTTAATTCTTGAGTTCTTTATATATTTTGGATATTAACCCTCTGTTGGATATAGGGTTCATGAAGATGTTTTCCCATTCTTTGGGCTGCCATTTTGTCCTTTTTGCAGTGTCCTTTGCCTTAGATAGCTTTCAGGTTCATGAGGTCCCATTTATTAATTGCCTTAGTGCCTGGGCTGTTGGTGTTCTGTTCATAAATTTGTTTCCTGTACTGATATATTCACAGCTACTGCCTATTTTTCATTTCTATGAAATTTATCATATCCAGTTTTATGTTGTGGTCTTTGATACCCCTGGAATTGAGTTTTCTGCAGGGTTACAAACATCAATCTATTGTATTCTTCTACATGCAGACATCCTGTTAGACCAGTACCATTTGTTGAAGACACTTTGTTTTCCATCGTATGGTTTTCTCTTCTTTGCTCAAAATCAAGTGTCCATAGGTGTATAGATTTATTTTGGGTCTTTCACGTTATTCCATTGATTGGGGAGAATGGAAAGAAAGAGATAAAGGGATAAGAGAAAGAATGGAAATCAATGGGGGTGCGTATATGTGACAAGCTAGAGACTTGGGACAGGGAAGGCTCCCAGGAGTCTATGGGGGTGACTCTAGATGAGAATACTAGCAGTGGTGGATACAGAGGCTGATATGGTCCCCTTCTGAAACAAGGCAGGACTCCCAGTGGAGGGAAAGAGACACCAACCCACGAACTAAAACTCCAACCCCAAATTTGTCCTGCCTAGAAGATGTGCAGGGATAAAGATGAAGTAGAGATTCAAGAAATTGCCTACCAATGACTGGCCAAACTTGAGACCCACCCCATGAGAGAGAGCCAACCCCTGACACTATTAATGATACTCTCTTATACTTGCAGACAGAAGCCAAGCATAACTGTCCCCTGAAAAGCTTCATCCAGCAGCTGATAGAAACACATGCAAAGATCCACAGCAAGATATTTGGCTGAGGTCAGGGACTTTTGTGGAAGAATGATAGGAAGGATTGAGGGAGCCAAAGGGGTCAAGGCCACCACAATAATACCTACAGAGTCTACTAACCTGGTTTTATGGGGCCCCACAAAGACTAAACTGCCAACCAAAGAACATGCACAAGATGAACCTAGGGCCCCTACACATAAGTAGCAGTTTGCTGCTTGGTCCTGATATGGGTCCCCTAACAATTGGAGTGGGAGCTGTCTCTGACCCAATTGCCTGCTTTTTGATCCCTTTCCCCTAGCTGGGAAGCCTTGTCTGGCTTCAGTGGCAGGATCTATGCCTAATTCTACTGCAACTTGATGTGACAAGGAAGGCACCCATAGGATCCTCCCCTTCTCTTTGGGAGTGCAGACTGAGGAGAGGAGGTGTGAGGAAATGACTGGGAAGAGAGGAAGGAAGGTGGTGTGATCAGGATGTAAAGGGAATAAGTAAATTTTTAATTAGTTAAAAATGATTTAATTATGGAAAACTAAGATTTAGGGATAGAAGTCTATATTCAAATTGCACCAACCTACTAAAACTAAGTCAAGAGAAACACGTCTCAGTATTCTTAAATGGCTGATTCATTTACATTCTTAAATGGCTCTCTGACTTGTCAAATAAACATGACTAAAAATGTGAAAAAGGTAGGTCTGCTAATTCAAAATTGACATCTACTCAAGAACTCTTGCAAGGCTATTCCATCTGCATCCTTGCCATCATACTCATTCTATATAGTATATACCTTTTATATATTGAAATTCTTGTTTTGTTTCATACTATCTAAAACAAAAATTCTAGAGTGTCCATTCATTATGGCATTCTGAAAAAAAAAGTTGGTGGCAACAGTAGCACCTTAAAAAACTAAAAGTGATTATATAGTAAGTATAATCATTATTGCACTCAATGCTAAGCTGTCTGGTATATAGTAGATACTCAAACCAACTCTGAGTGAAAGGCAGATTGCTGTGCTAAACCCACATGCATGGTTCAGCTGTAAGGGAAGTATATTCCTAGGGCCAGAGCTATACGTCTGATTTCCAAGTTGAGTGGTAATGCACAGAAAAGTTGTTTTTTGCTAAAAAAAAAACAAATATTCTTCAATATTCTAAGCATCATCAGGGAGATCATTAACTAAAACAAGATGTGTGAAATTTAGTGGTCGAGCTAAAAAACAGAAAAAAAGAAAAAAGAAAAGGAAACATTTTATGTCCCAGAATATAACAAGAAGCTAGGTGTAGTCATGCATGGCTACTGGAAATGTTTCCTTCATAGCACTTTTCGTGTTGACAAGACACACCCATTTCTTCCCACTTATCAATGATATATGTGATAGATGAATCAAGCATTACATGTACACCTCTCTTTAGGGCAAATATATTGAAGGAAAATAGCCAACAGTGCTCATATTTCCTATTATAATAAAGCCTCAAGAGATATATTGCTTTCTCAAATAGGATGGTTGTGATAGAACGCAAAATGAAATAGCCCATTAGCTCCTTCCTATAATATTATGTGGCATAAACTAACCCATACCCCCTTCTATACTGCAAATCTTAAATTTAGGAGAGACCCTACAGGGTCCCTTATGAAATACCTGTCACTTCTGCTTGAAAGCAAATAGCAATAATAATGAAGGCCTTAGCTCCCTCTCACAACTTTATGGTTTCTGTGAGTACATCTCTTAAACTTACTGTGTAAGAAAAATGTATAAAAATTAAATGAACCTAAGTTGACCTGGTGGACAAATGTAGTAGAATGATAATGAAAAACTGCCCTTCAGTATTTTTCCACTGTAAAAAATCTAGGGCTTTTCTTTGCTTGTAGATTAGAATTAGCCTAACTGATAAGTCACTGACCCAAAATTAAAAGGCATCAGAATGTAATAAAACATTTCCATGGCACACACACACGTGCACACACACTCGTGCACACACATACACACACAAACAGAGAAAAAGAGAGAGAGAGAGAGAGAGAGAGAGAGAGAGAGAGAGAGAGAGAGATTGAGAGGTAGTATGTGGAGTATTTGAGTATGTATTTGAGCCCTTTACATCTTCCACAGAAAAGGCTATAATGAAACACAAATTATCCTGCCTTTGAGCTATAAACTGGAGGGCTGACACCTTAACTTGCCTGTTTCTAGGTGTGTGCTTCTTTCTAGCAATTAACCATGAGAGTTTTATTATGGTCCATAGAACAGCTAATCAATAGGGTGGGATGCTAGTTACAGTCCACAGCCGGTTCTGTGTGCCTGCATAATACCCACGATTTTGCTCCCAGCTGTTCAGTCTAATTCATTTATGGTTGTTTATGGCTCACAGTCAGAGAAATCTTCTATTTACAGCTCATTCATCATTCTTAACATTTTCACAAATCCAGGGCGAAATGCTCTGAGGTGGGAAATAAACCCAAACTTACCCAGCTTTCTTTGCTATCTCAGCACATCAAACTTTCTCCTTCCTCTGCAAGGCTCACAAACCATATTCTGTTTCACTACAAATTTATATTAAAGTGTCCCCCCACAACACATTTTATTATGTTAGTGGAAGTTTAAAAGGGAAACCTGCAATTCTGGTTTTTCTTCTGTTTTAGAGAGATTTATACTGTTCTACAAAGGTGGTCTGAGATCTTTGGAAATGTCATATGACAGGTTTGGGTGAAAACTCAATAATTAGTTGCAAATATCACCATCACCTGAATGAAAACTCAAACTATAAAGTATCAGACAAGAATATTACCAATGTATCAACATAAATACCTCAAATCTATCCCTGTATTAGGCATATTTGTTGCTATAAAAATAATGCCTAACAGAACAGCTTTAGAGAGGCAAGGTTATTTTTCTTAGGGTTTCATAAGGCTCAGCCCATGGTTGCTTTGTTACATGCTCTTTAGTATATTATGATGACAGAAGCATATAGATGAGGAGTTTTCACCATCATGTGACAAGCATGTAAACAGAGAAATAAAGTTTAACTGGGAATGATATAAGCTTAGAAGGTATGCTTCCATTTTATACCCACCTTTTAAGTTGCCACCATCTCGCAAGGCAGAGACCAATACACAATCCTTTGGAATTCACTTTGTATTCAAATCAAAATATTATGCCATCCATTTACCAATCCTCATGGCTACCCCACAATGTCAAACAATTTATTTCATCTCCAGGAGATTTCAAAGTCTTTCTAACTGGAGCTTTATTTAACAACCTGCAGTACAGTCTCTGCTGAACCTCAAAGCAAACTAGTAGTTGTAAACCCCCCAAAACTTAACAATTTGGGTGCCTCTAATATATAATCACACAGAGTAAACATTCATATTTCAAATGGAAGGAATGATGGTATCAAAAGGTGGCATAAGAGTAAAGTAAGACTGCAAAACATGATAGCATGTACTAAACCGTGTATATGTGTCAAGAAGATAGAGTCATTACACGAGTTCAAAGGGGCACAAATAACTATGCATCTGTGGTCTTTCTTTCTGCAGACTATACAACCTCTCTACTAGACTGACTGTTCTTTGCTTCCTATCTATTGTGATGTGAGATATCTGACATCCTTTTCCTACTATGATGGACTGAACCTTCTGACACGATCAGCAAAATAAAATTTACATATTAAGTTCTTCATACCAGACATTTTGCCACAGAGAGAAAACTAGCACAAACCCTTTCCATATCTTGCAGCTAAAGCATATCACATTCTCATCTTTCTAAATATTGATATTAACAACAAGTTATGAAACTTTATTATCTATTCCTTTTAAAAATGATTTTCTCAAAGTTTGATGGGAATTTTAATAAAATTTCTAAAGCAAATTCATCTCACCCAGTTAAAAAGCACAAATTATATGTCATATAAGAGCCAATGTCCTAAAACTCACCAAAAAACACCAATAGTCAAATCCAAATTTAACTTTTTTTGTAATATAAGGACAGTGGCCCATGCAGAGACATAGAAAGGTCTTATTTAAAAGAGCTTTGTCAAAACACAGTCAAAAGCATGATGCATGGATAGGCTAGAACAAGGAAGTAGGCTTCAGACATGAAAATAACCTTGGACTAGGACAGGTAAGTAGGCTCGGATACTTTGGTTATCCTGATAAGCCCTTAGAAACAGTGGTCATGGGAGTGTTAACGTAATTGGGTTTAACGCCTTGCTTTTTCTTTGACTATTTCTGTTTATTGTATTGCTTGTTCCTTGACTATTTGCATGTATTGTATAACTATACCCTCAATCTAGAACTGACCTTAATACATGTGACCTTAATGCATGTAATCAAAATAGTATAAAAGCATAAAGGAGGAAGGGGGATGGGAAAGGGGGTTCTAGGGAGGGGAAATGGGAAAAGGGGACATGTGTATTGTAAATAAATAAAATATCCAATAAAAAAGAAATGATGCATAGTGAACAATGCCTTGTGTGAGGGCTTCCAGGAGAAAAGGCAGAGGGACTTTTATCTCGGGTACATTTTCCATGGATTGTTCTCAGATATAATTTCAGGCTTCCTGTGGCAAATATTTACATTCAATTTGTAGGACATATTTGGTTTGTTGTATGCCAGAACATAGCTCTAGAACCCAATCTGGTCATTATACCCTGAATCTGGATGTGTTCTTCTACCTTTCTTTCATGGCTATCCAAGATACAATTTATATTACACACCAGGTATTTTTGTCTTGAGAGAAGTTTTGGAAGAGGGCTGCTCTTAGAATGTGCTTTTTGGTGCTTATTTACATGTCTATCTGATCATGTTCTCCTGAACTCAAACAACCTTCCTTGGACAATTGCTCTCTATGTTACATTTGTGTATAAAAAGCGCATTGAAACAGAAATGAGGTTGTCTACAGCACAAGACTGTATGTAGTCACCCCATTCTTTCAAGTCCTCAGATCCAAGGTCACTCAGACACAGATCTGCATAAGTCAATGAAAGACAAGTTTGTTGAGGAATTGAACTTAGTTGTGATATTTGGGGAAACTTTTTAAACAAGCGTGGTCTTTCTCCAGATTAGGTTCCATCAGGAGGTATAAATCATTCTGTAATTGGACTTTAATAACTTTTTTTATAGATTGCATGAGGAATTGGTAAGGCTTAACTATAATTGACAAAAAAAATGCATCAGTTTATTAGATTCACCAGGTGAAAGGAATTTTATCACGTTGTGGTTTATAAAGTATTTTTGGGTTTGTCTATACCAAAGCATGATTACAAAGATGTCTTCTTTTGTCTTCCTCTTGCATGGTCACAGAGTGACCTTATCTGGTGTGAGTGCTCTGAATTCATTTTTATTTTCAACAGAATAGCCAAGTGTATCTGTTAGCACCATGCCTGCTCTCAGCAGATATCAGTCAGGGACCGTGCTCTCCTCTCACATAGGTTTTTATGGAGGAAAGGGAACTGGTATGAAACCTTAAAAGCAATCATAAAGTTAGGTCAAAGTATAGTTATGCACTATAGCACCTCAAGCCAAATATAGCACATGCTTTCTAGAGAAGTTGTGCCTAGTTTCCATTGTTGCTGAAAACTGACACAGTTCTTTCTAGTATCAAAGCTTGGAGTTCTAGGAGCTTATTTCTGATTTCTAGTAAGAGCTTCTTTTAACTCAGTCTCTTCTAAGACAAAGCCAAAGTTAAAAATCTAAAGAATGAAAAGAATATGTAAAATTATAATTCTAAAATTAATGATGGTAACACTTCTGTCATATAATTTCTGTTCCTAAGAACTTCATAGCCTGATAAGGATGATTGTTTTTAATGCACAAAACATATCTTAATAAACCTACCACAATATGTAAAATGTGAATAGTTCAAAGTGTACATTCTAGGAAAACATAATGATGATCTCTAAGGGCAGCAGACAGTGATAAACAAACAGAGCTGCTGGAAGAGGCAGGGAACCTGGGGAGAGAACAAGAGAATGAGAGGTATAGAACTACAGAGCCTGCACAAGTGCTAGCAAAACCAAAGGAGGAGCTTGATGCCTGGAAAGAGCTGTTGCACAGTGCAAACAACTTGTCAGACTACCTTGCAGGAGAGGCCGAAGCAAAGACAACTAGAGGAGGAGCCACATCATGAGTGGGATTGCATAACTATACGTAACTCCAGGCTTCTAAATAATTTTATCCCCAATGTTAGGACCATAAAAATGGACAAAGAGAGTCCCTAGATTTCTTTATTCTTCCAAATGTGACTGCATTAAATAAACTTCCTTTTTCTTAATGTTTACTATTGATTTGGCTCTTTTCATTTTCTTTTTAAGGATAGTTGGTCCACAATAAGACAGTGGGTTGTGTAATTAGGATTGTCCAGAACACATCCTCAGACCCAAACTCCCATAACAGCTACACAGTCACAGATATCCCAGAGTCAAATGATGCTCCAATAATCTAGATAATAGAAATGAGGCAAGTTGTGCACCTAAATTGCCATCCTTCCTGAAGCCCTTAAGGAGACAACAGTTTTTATTACATACATGTGCAAGGGCTCTATTTCGTTAATTTAAATTTATTTACTTATTTGTTAGTTTATTTATATCCCAAACACTGCTGTCCCTCCTGGTCCCCTCTCACAGAATCCCTCGCCCCCCATCATCCCTCTTCTTCTTCTCTGAGAAGGTGGGCTCCCTTGGCTATCCCTCCCATATTGATGCATCAAGTCTCTGTCAGATTAGGTGCATCCTCTCCCAAAAAGACCAGACAGGGCATCTTCAACAAATGGTGCTTGTCTAGCTAGATTTCTATATATACAAGAACTCAAATAAATCCTTATGTTTTACCCTGCACAAAACTAAAACTCAAGTAGACCAAAGTCCTCAACATAAAACCAGATATGCTGAATCTAATAGAAGACAAAGTGGAAAAAAGCCTCCAACACATTGGCACAGGACAAAATTTCCTGAACAGAACACCAGTGACACAGGCTCCAAGAACAGCAATTGACAAATGGGACCATTTGAAACTGAAAAACTTCCATAAGACAAAGGACACTGTCAACAGAACAAAACTGCAGCCTGCAGATTGGGAAAAGATCTTCACTAACTCTACATTTGATGGAGGGAAAACAATATCATTAATGAATGTTAAAGATAAACATACAAACAAACAAACAAAACAATTCTGCCTGTTAGGAAAGAGAGTCCATTAGATAAATTGCCTTTGTTTCCTGTAGTTCCAGATGTGGGTACATCACTTATTTTGAGACAAGCAATAATAGGTGTACACTCAGTTATGTCTGGGACTGACACTTATATCATACTCAGGAAACACCAAAACAAGAAGGGAATGAGCTCTCTAGTTAGTATCAACTCTTTAATACAAATCTACCCAGAAGGAATCACAACTTCAGACTCTAAGACCTTCTGTGAAAGGAATTTTGCCAGACTACAACCATATTTGGAATTAGTACATTCTAAGGAAAAGAGTTAATCTCTCAAATGCTTCAGATACTAAAATTTTATAATACAAAATTTAAAAATTAAGTTTTGAAAAGAAGCAAAAACAAATATTTAAATAAGTGATTTGATTTAAAAACCCAGTGAGTATATTAGAAGGATTACACAAGGGTGAATAAGAAAACCTAAAATTAAACAGACATAACCAGAATAAAACAAGGAGAGACAGAAGTAAAAGGACATGAAATACAAAGAGATAAAAGACATAATCAGAAGGCTGTAAGTGTGCCTAATTGAACATATTAAGAAAATGATGAAATAAACAGTCTAAGAAATTATGGCTAACAAAATTCCAGAATGAGTAATTTAAAAATGAAACAAACAAACAAAATGAAAAATATTGCATCCTTTGCTTTGACAGGAACTAAAGACAAAACAACAACAACAAAAAAGTAATGTTTGTAAAGTCTGCTTAGAAATGTTGTGGCAAAACACAAAATGAAAAAATGTTAAATGCAACCAAGGAGAAGAAATGGATAACTGACAAAAATTATAGTGAGAATAGCATTCTCTACAGGAAATAAAATCTCAAGTACTAAAACAATTGTTTTCAAAGTGCCAAGGAAATGAATCTGAGACTTACAGGGGTCAAATCTCTTTCATGAATGAGAACAAAATGTGGAATTAAAGTTGTGTTCACCACAGAGTGTGGTGGCACAGGCCTCTGATCCCAGCTCTTAGAGGACTACAAGAGCAGGATTAGGACTTTGGAGCTGGAGTGACCACATTTCAGGTTAGTCTGAGCTACACCAAAACAGTGCCAAAAACCATGTTTCTCACCAACAAACCCTGACTAAAGCAAATTATAAAATATCCTCTCTAGGAAGCATGTTATTCTATAGCCTTTTATCTAGAAGGATAATGTGATAATTTCCTCACCATCATATAGGAGAAATTGCCTAGGCCATGTAAGAATGCCAACTAATTAACTTATTGCAATGAACGATACAGATAGCTATGTTTACTGTAGTTATGATAGAACTATTGATAATCCATAGGAGAAGGAGAGACTGGGACATCACAAGACTCTCACCTGGGATTACAAGCTATTACTTCCGTATGCCTTTTCCCAGCCACAAGTGATCTTAGGAGGTATCACACTTCCCCAGGAAGTGGAAATAGAAACAGCAGCAGAACTTCAGGATGCATCTACCATGAGAATACCATCCATAACAGGATGAGACTTTGTAACAATGCAGCTACTTCTCAGATTACTCATACTTCTGTAACTGATCCTTTATCTATGTTCTGTAAGTAAGACCAATATACTCATTGGTTTGCCAAGTTGGACTTTGGTAGAATTGTACTATGATCTAATTGGTGCCCATTCAGGTAAATCAAAGTTTGACCATGTTTCCATAAGGAAGGTAATGCAGTGAAATAAATTGCCTCAAAATATGATTACAAGAAAGTAGAATGGAAAGGATGTCATCAAAGTGATTAAATAATATGCCCTGGGCTCTGAATTCCCTCATAAAAACACTACAATTATTCACAGCAACAATAAAATGTCTTTGGGAATACCTACTGCTGCTTTAAATATAAGAAACATTAACTTTGAAAAATGATGAGGAGTAGAATCTCTTCTTCACTTTTATCATTTTCTGTTTCCCACAAGCCAGAATGGCTCACTTAGAAACACATTCTAAGCTTCCTGTGTGGGGAAGGAAAGTCTAAGGTTGTATGTCAAACTGCCTGAAAACTGTAAGGTTTACTATCTTCTATCTCATCTCATGACAGACATGGAGCAAATTGCCAGGGCTCTGCAACTGGGATCAGGCAGAAATGAAAGAGGGTAGGGCTCACAACAACCAGTTCTGGGATTGTGGCAACTGTGGTTCTGATAGCCTGAGCCAGATAAAGGATTTGCAGCATCTAAAGCTGAGTCAGAGCCCCATCTGGCCAACAGCAAGGCAAGCAGTTCTGCCTGCATGACATGCATAACCAGCAGTCAGTCACATCATGGAGCACAGAAGGCAAGCATCTTCTCTGGGCAGGAAGCCTAGCCAACAACCTGGCTCCAGCCCCATTCAAACAGACCAGCCTGAAGTCCTACCCAAGTGTGAAACACAAGCTGAAGTTTCTCCTGGACACATAGTACAGTCCATGAAAGCACCTGGCCAAGAATTCCTCCAGAAAACCTATGTAAACAGGGGAGAATGCAAAGCATAGTCCAGGACATAAAGTCAGCCAAACAAAATTACCTGATGAATGTTCAGCCAAAAAAATCACCATGCCTCAGAGCCTAGCCATCAAAATGAGAGAAACTCATGTATATATTTTCAATGGAGTCAATAACACAATAAGTTACATTGGGAAAACTGGATATACACATGCAAAATAACAAAATTGGATCATTATCTCAAACAAAATAAATTCAAATGGATTTTAAAATGTAATGCCTGAAATCATAAAAATTTCTGAATAAAGGAAAAAGCTCTTTAACATTGGTCTTACCAATTACTTTTTAAAATAAGATAACAAATACAGAGAAAAGGAAGGAAAATAAACAATTAGGACCAGCACAGAAAAAAACTAATTAAATGAAATCGTTGGAAAAATATATGCAAGCTACACACCTGATGTCCAAAATATATCAAGAAATCACTCAAACATGAGCTTAATATAATCTTATTAAAATCAAGTTCTATACTTTAAATATAGAATGTCTTACTAACTACTAAATATAAAGTTTAAAAATAAGTGAAATGTCAGATAATCACATTATATAAAGTTAGAAAAAATAATAAAAGTTCAAACACTGTAACAACTACTTGATTAGGACTGTAGCTACAAAAATGTGTTTATAATTAGATAAATATTCATGATGAATTCATGTTACTCAATTTTCAGAAACATAAAATGACCAAATGGAACTTAAAAATCAATCCAAATGAAAGCAAAGGAGAAGGAAATATACAAAGGAAATGTGATAAATGCAATTCTTAGCATTACATAAAGGCAAAATTTTACCCAAATTGATCAATAAGTACCAAAATATAAAAAGCATAATGCACAATGCAATGAAATAAAGTTTAACATTACAAAATGATTGTAACATGGCTTTAACTTGGAAATTTACTCTGTCATTGAACTGTCTCTCCAGTTTGTTTCTTGTCAACTCATTTCCTTGTAGGGGTAATAAGCTCCAGAAGTTTGCACCCCATCATGAGAGAGAAGGTAGATTTTTCACTACTTAAACCACCTGAGATTCAAGATGAGACAATGGAGGTTTATATTCTGGCAGTTGCTAATAATTGTGTGATTTCTTTGTCAATTGTCTCATACCTATCTGCACATTAATCCTATTAACTCTCCCTTTACTTTCTCACATTGAAGAGGTCTTGTTGCTGTGTTCTTTCCATAGACTTAGGTGTGCTCACACTCTGTCTTATTTTGAAAACTTGGGAACCAGTCCAGATGGTGAAACATTAATACATGTATTAACTGTAGAGAACAAAACCTCATCGGTTTCAAGAACAAGTAATGCCCCAGTGACAGAAAATATCACAGCCACCAAATTCATAATAAAATAAATAGTATGTAATGAATCACATTGTATAAGAATAGAATTTCATCAGGGAAGGCATTTTCATTCCTTCTTAGAGTTCTAAGACATCAGGAAATTCTGAAAGATTTTGTTTGTTTCTGTATAGCTTATATAAAAATATTGCAAAAAATGTTATATTTAGATCACTATATTCTTACACATTTTAATGTTTAATTTGGACTTGTTCAATTATAAGCAATTATAATTAATTATTTTATGTAATGCTGGTATATTGTTAACCCATAGTTTTCTATATCCTAGATTTTTTGTTTGTTTGTTTATATCATTTGTGTGCAACTCATGGATGCTAGATCTCATTCAGCCTAGGGTAGCTATGACTACGGTTCAACAAAAACTGATAATTTTATTAAAAACGTTCTGAGGTAGTTTTGTTGTTTTTTTACATCTAATTTGATAGAACAGTACTCAAGCATAAACTTCATAAGCATCAATATCTTGTCCCAATGACATGCAAGATAAAAATGTAATGTTCTTGCTACCTGTACCCATATGGTTTCCATTACATGGTATTGTGTGGCTTCCAGTGATTTATCTCCCAAGCTCAGGCAAACAAAATGGTATGATCAGATGCTGCATGTGCTTGTAGTCAATTTAGATGTCAGATATGATTATTAATAATGTTTTAAACTATTGTTGCAAACAATAGATACCGAATATTATTTGGAAGTAAGGTGAGAATTCATATTGGATTATTAAGAACACCTCTGTACCTTACCTGTCCCTCAAATATTGCCCATTGATCTTTATAATTACCCTATTTTATACTGCATCTGCACTGGAGATGTTGAAGGGCACAAACCTTACATTCTATATTCCTGTTAATTCATTCTCATAATAAAAGTTAATATGGTCACCCAGCCATGATAATTTTTAATTTCAGCATGACTTCCGAAACACTTCAAAAGAAAATATCAAGAAATATTACAGATAAAAGAAGACTGCTTAAAGAAAAGTAATGTTAAAGAGCAAGGCATTATTTTAAATTTATAGGGAATTTGTACAAATTTTCAAAGACTGAAATTTGAAAGGTCATTTTATGAAAAACAACAATGCCAAATTTGGTCTATAATCAACTGTGTCCTGCTGACAAAATAATAGAACTGAAAAAAATCTATCTCATCAACAATTTTTATAAAAATTCAAAATTCATATGGATTCTATAAAAGTTAGTTATGTGGTAACATATTTAAAAGCAAATAAATGAAAATCGCTTAAAGATACTGCATTAAAGAACCTGTAGTAAGACCATGGAAGCTATAGTATGCCCTGAAAAGAAGGAGACATATTTCCAAAATCAGTGTTTCTCACTGAGACTTTAGCCAAGTGAGCTTAAGAAAAATACTGTAAAATCTATGGGAAGAAGTTGGGAAGGGATAATAGAGCCACTAATTCTAAGTTTTATGCTTTAGTCATAGATGACAGCTTTGATGCCACAAATTGGGCTCAATCTGCCACTTTTATTAGAGGTATTGATGATAAATAGAATGTCACTGAACAAATGGATTCTCTACAGCCACTAAAAGATACAACCATATCAATATAGCTATATGAAGCTATAGTCAATGTATTAAAGTCATATTCTTTGTTCACTGTTAACAAATCTGATATATTTAACAAGAGTGCTCTGTTCATAAGGTAAATGACTGATTTGTAAAATTAATAAAAAATAAAGCAATTAATGTGCCTAGACACCTGTTTAATGAAATATTCCCAAGTACCTCAAGGAAATTCATGTAAAAAAAATGAAGATTTAAAGAGGATAAACATCGTGCTAATTGGTATCAAAAATAAATTTCCTAAGGACGTTTAACTCATCACTAGTTCTGGGAATTCCTGAAGACTATTGATGCTGCCTAACTTGACATTGTTTACTTTCCAGAAGCAAGATGGCTACCCCAAAGCCAAACGTTGAAAATACTTTATGATTTGTGATAAGTTATCAAGTTGTTTATGGTATGAAAACAAAATTTGTTTTGGAAATGAAGTGTCAATTTCAATGGTAACATTTTTAGTGGATTTAATAGGTCATTTAAGTGAGTTAATTATGCATCTTCAAGGTGAAAACCAGTATATTAATATGATGCTTTAAGTCATAACAAACTTCTGATTGAAAATAAAATCATACTCAAACAAAGGCAATAAATTTTATGGAATTTCTTTTTGTCACATTGGCCAAACACAGTCTTGTGAATTGTAAAAAACACATAACCTTGTTTTGCAATTTAATACAGGAATTTCAAAAGAAGTTTCTGTATCTGGGCATATTGGTGGCTCTATTTTCAGTCTCCATAAATTTGTTACCTTCGAATTTTCAAATAGAATACTTAGAGCCATAATCTGACTTCCAACCTAAAGAAATATTTGATTATATCATTTTGCCAGATTTTTATATATCCTTTCTTGCTCAATATGAATATCCTCTCACAATCACACCTTATTCATGCCATCACATTTTGGCAGCACCTACATTTGTGAGCAATTATTTTGAAGAATGAAGCACACTGAATAAAATTTGAACCAAAATAACTGATGAACACTTTAAGAACTCTGAGAATTGAAACAACATCCATTGAACCAGATAATGATGAATTCATTCCTCAAATATCCCACTGGCTTTTATGTTGCCCCCTTTTCTTTTACTTTTATAACAGAAAATGCAAAAACATAGATGATATTTTATTACTTGGATATGTTTGTTTTGTTCATTAGCAATGGCAACCTGGAAACCAACATGATTTTAGGAAACTCTGAACAAGGTGCTGTATAACTGAGATTATTTGAGGACATTTTCACTTACATGGATCTTTTTATGCTCACCATTCTTTATTAAGATAAATTTAATGTGTGTCAAGACAGTCCTTTTCCATCCAATATGCCTCAGAGAAGCCAAAAGGTTGGGCATTCTTGATTTATACAAAAGAAGGTTGAAAATCTTAAATAATATAACATCAAAATTAAAATGAACTGATTTTTTGAGCTTTTGCATTTTGTGCTTAAAAAATAAATTGCTTACATTGATAAGTTTGCTGCTCATTTACCAAATGGCATAAGAAACATGCTTTGGTATTTCATTCTCTTCCATATAATGCATTGTTTTTGAAATCTTGATTCTAAATGAAAAAAAAGCAGATATAACTATAATTAATATTCCTTTTCTTCCTATACTATCAATCTAGGTTTGAAAACAAACTTTTAGTATATCAAAACAAAAATTATGATTGGATGATAGCAATTATCTTGTAAAAGACATCTTAATGTGCATGCTTTATTTTTTCATTCTTTTCATTGACATGTTTTAGTATCTTTTTAAAATGTTTTCTGCCTTAAACTATCATTGTATTCAGCATATTAATTTCTGTAAATATGAATATTAAATAAATAATTAAACATGTAAAATGTTAATAATAATGAAAATTTGTGATTTTAGAAATAAACGATTACCGATATAGCAGCTAATAGATGAGTACAGGCATCTGGCTATGACGTCATGAGACGTCATCATTCCATGTATGCTAGAGAACACTAACTTGAACTTTATTAGAGGTAATTAAACATATGTTATATTTATCAGGCATTGAAAGCAATGCCAATTACTAATGCCTTTTCCAAAATTAATACTTACCTGGAACAAATTGTCAAACATGAGGATTGAATATCCCTATATAAAACAACTATCATAAACACTACAGAACTTCCATGAGCTAATAATATTTTCAATAAAGCTTCATTAAGAGAAAGAGGTACTAAAAACACATACTTATTGATGGGAAAGAAATAAGACACAATAAAGCCAAATCAGAATAGAAAGACAAACTACATTGTAAGGGCTTACAAGGAAGCTCACCAAAGTATGGTAATGGTATAATAAGACTGACTTCAACAAACAGAAGTGACACCCCATTCTTATGCTGAAAATTTACCAACTAGCATTCCCCTAAACTGGGTCATCAAGCCTTCACAGGACCAAGGCCCTCTCCTCCTATTGAGGCCAGACAAGGCTATCCTCTGTTACATATGCAGCTGGAACCATGGGTACCTCCATGTGCACTCTTTGGTTGGTGGTTTAGTCCCTGGGAGCTCTGGGGGGTCTGGTTGGTTGATATTGTTGTTCTTCCTATGGGTTGCAAACCCCTTCAGCTCCTCAGCTCCTTCAGTCCTTCCTGTAACTCCTTCATTGGGGTCCCTGTGCTCAGTTTAATGGTTGGCTGTAAGTATCCACATCTTTATCAGTAAGGCTCTGTCAGAGCTGCTCAGGAGATGCTATATCACACTCCTGTCAGCAAGCACTTCTTGGAATCAACAAGAGCATCTGGGTTTGGTGTCTGCAGATGGGATGAATCCCTAGGTGGGGCAGTCTCTGGATGATCTTTCCTTCAGTCTCTGCTCTACTCTTAGTCCCTGTATTTCCTTTAGATAGGAACAATTCTGCGTTAAAATTTTTGAGATGGATGAGTGCTCCCATACATATCTCAACAGAGGGTCCATGCCTACCCACATGGTCTCTACAGATTCTCTCTCACCTTTGTTGGTTATTTCAGCTAATGTCATCCCTGTAGTGTCCTGAGAGCCTCTTGCTTTCCTAGCATCTCGGACTTTCTAGTGGCTACACCCAGTTTCCCATGCCCTACTTTTACACCCCTCAGTTCAATTTCCTGACCCTCTGTACTTTGCCTGTACATCTACAGAACAACTTCTGCACCTAGGGTGATTATTTTGATTTACTTTTTATGCTGCCTCATTTAATTAGATTGTTTTGAGAATTCAATATATAAATACTATGTTTCCATCATCCTTGCTTCTTCCTTTTCCCTACAACACCTTCTCTGCCCCCTCTCAAATTCACAAACCACCTTTCCTCAACTATTTTCTCTTTACATACAGAGACACACATATACCCACTGCTCAGTATATTAAATGTTGCTTGCATGTGTATGTGTTTAAAGCTGACCACTTGGGTTTAGATTACCAATTAGGTGTCTCATTCACCCAGAAGACTGATTTCACTTTTTTTTGGCAGCTAATAAGAGAATATAGCTCTTCATCTAGATATGGGGCCTTGTGGGATTTTATTCTTCGTATTCCATTGTCAACTGGTATTCGAACTGTTGGGGTCTTGTCTATACTTGGAGCTAAGGAAGGAATCTAGCTTTGATAAATTTGAAAATAGCCTTCATACCTTCTTTTTTCTGTTTTTTTATTGGATATTTTATTTACATTTCAGATATTATCCCCTTATACCATATTCCCTCCCCAGGAGCCCCCTACCCCGTCGCCCCTCCACCTGCTTTTATGAGGATGTGCCCCTACCTACCTCACACTCGTACCTCTCCACCCTCGAACTCCCGCACACATGGTGTCCAGCTTTCATGGGACTAAGGATCTCCTCTCCCACCTATGCCCAACAGGGCCATCCTCCCTTACATATACAGCTGGAGCCATGGATCCCTTCCTAAGTGTTCCCAGGCTGGTGGTTTAGACCCTGGGAGCTCTGGTTGGTTGGTATTGTTGCTCTCCTCATGGGGCCGAAAACCCTTTCAGCTCCTTCAGTCTTCAGTCTAACTCCTCCAATGGGAACCCCTTGATCAGTTCAGTGGTTAGCTGTGAGCATCTGCCTCTGAATATGTCAAAATCTGGCAGACCTCTAAGGACACAGCTATATCAGGCTCCTGTCAGCATGCATTTCCTGACATCCATATCAGCGTCTACCTGTGGTGACTGCACATGGGATGGATACCCAGGTTGAACGGTCTCCAGATGGCCCCTCCTTCAGTTTATATCCCACACTTTGTCTCCATATTTGCTCCCTTGAGTATTTTGATACTCATTCTAAGAAGGACCAAAGTGCCCCAACTTGGTATTCCTTCTTCATGAGCTTCATGTGGTCTGTGAGTTGAATCTTGGGTATTTCTGGACTAATATCCAATAATCACTGACCTTTTCCCCTGTGCCCAAGTATTTGAGGTTCTTCCTCCCCTTCTCTTCTATTAGTTTCAGTGTATCTGGTTTTATGTGAAGGTCCTTTATCCATTTAGACTTGAGCTTTCTACCAGGAGATCAGAATGGATCGATTTGCATTCTTCTACATGTTGTTCTCCAGTAGAACCAGCACCATTTGTTGAAAATGCTCTCCTTTTCCCACTGGACAGTTTTAGTTCCTTTGTCAAAAATCAAGTGACCATAGGTGTGTGGGTTCATTTCTGGGTCTTCAATTCTATTCCATTGATCTTCTTGCCTGTCTCTGTACCAGTACCTTACAGTTTTTATCACTATTGCTCTGTAGTACAGCTTGAGGTTAGGGATAGTAATTCTTCCATAAATTCTTTTATTGTTGAGAAGAGTTTTAGCTATCCTGTGTTTTTTGTTATTCCAAATGAATTTGAGAATTTCTCTTTCTAACTCTGTGAAGAATTGGGTTTGAATTTTAATGGGGATTGCATTGAATCTGTAGATTGCTTTTGGCAAGATGACCACTTTTACTACATTAATCCTGCCAATCCATGAGCATGGGAGATCTTTCCATCTTCTGAAATCTTCTTCAATTTCTTTCTTCAGTGACTTGAAGTTCTTGTCATACAGATCTTTCACTTGTTTGGTTAGATTCACACCAAGGTATTTCATATTATTTGTGACTATTGTGAAGGGTGTCATCTTCCTTATTTTTTTTATCTGTTTATCTTTCACATAAAGGAAGGCTACTGACTTGTTTGAGTTGATTTTATAACCAGCCACTTTGCTGAAGTTGTTTATCAGGTTTAGGAGATCTCTGGTGGAAGTTTTGGGGTCACTTAAGTATACTATCATATCATCTACAAATAGTGAAATTTTGACTTCCTCCTTTCCTATTTGTATTTTTTGACTTCTTTTTGTTGTCTAATTGCTCTGGCTAGGACTTCCAGTGCTATATTGAATAGGTAGGGGGAGAGTGGGCAGCCTTGTCTAGTCCCTGATCTTAGTGGGATTGCTTCAAGTTTCTCTCCATTTGTCTCTATTCATACCTTCTAACATGTCCAATCTCTGTAGTTAAGGTGCAAAATGTAAGTACTCTGAAATAAAAATGATTCCTCTTGATCTTACATTTGCTATTATTCTGTGCTATAATCATGTATCTTTATTATATTTTAATGGAAGCTATGACAATCTGTATAATTTATGATGTATATTCCTCGGATCTAGAGTCTACAAAATTCATCGTCAAAGAATTTATATGTGTCAAGAATATAAAGGTAAACAAGTGAGAGTGATTCAAATTACTTTTTTTTAATAGACCCATCTACTTCTGGTGTGGAGCCCTGATGACATAATCACATTTTACGATGTCTCAATTTCAGAAGTGTCATTAAATATCAATTTTAATACATGAACTCTGGGGTAAAACATATTCTCATAAGAATATCTTTTTCAGTATTTCCATAACCAACTTATTAAATTCCTAATTATTTCTATGCTGCCCTCCTAAGAATTCTAAATTCCATATAGAAATAGTTTCTTTTCACTTAATATTTATAACACATATTTGAAAATAACCAAACATTTTCTTCTACTTTTGGTTTAGAAATTTTATTTATCATATATCCACATGTTGATTGTTCTTACACTCTGCCTTAATAATCAAGTCATTATACACAGACACAGCTTTGACAAGTTCTTTGTAGCTCATTTATGGCATTTCCCTCTAGTTTCTAGTATCTCATCACATTTCCTCCTGAGACCTCATCGGCAGGGCCTTCATTATTCATTTTTTTTTGACAGTATTTTGGTCATGACCATTTAGTAATCTCTAGGACATTCCAGGAATTTCTACAGTACTCTTTTTCAACGACATTTCTCTAAATGTTCTTTTCAGAAGAGTTCAAACTTTTCCTTACATTCAGTTCATATGACCAATTCTAAAACCAAATTTGATTTTTGGTGTATTTAAAGTAAAAGTGAATTAACTTAGTACCTATTTTCTGGTTTAATCAGTTTACAACACGGAAAGAAATAAAGCAAAGAAATATAGTTTCCCTTATTCTAGAACTTGGGCAATCTGTTATCAAAGGACAGACTTTCAGTGAGTGCCTGTTTTGATGCCTCATCCCATGACAGAAGATAGAAGAGTAAGAGAATACAAAAGCAGAAGTGTAAGAGAAGGTTGCACCTGCTTTGTAAAAACTTGTGTTCTTCTTAATCACATTATTTTTCAAAGTTTATTCATCGCAATTTGGTGAGTATTTCTTGTAGCATTTTATCATGGAAAATGACAAGGATGCTAGTATTAAAATTACTTTTCAAAAAGAAAAGAAAATGATCATTTCACCCAAAAGTATAAATATAGTGGTCTCCATCTTATTGAAGGTTTCAGCTTTTACAGTTACACGTTCTTGACATTAATCTATTTACTTATAAAAACTTGTGACTTAATTGCCTTTTATGGGACCCCACTTTCTCACAAACACTTGCATTAAATTCCAATCACACCAAATATATCAAACACAAATTGTCCCAACTCTTCCACGATGTTATTTTCTTCAAGTTATGTCACCCAAATCTACCCTGAAGTCTACTTACTCAAAAAGAAAATGGAGGCGTCTGCTTATACATCTTTGACATCTACGTGAAATCGTTTTACCTGTAGTTGGAAAGGAGACTATCTTTAATTTTTATAGATTAAGAATTTTATCTACCCAGACCTGGTCCATGTTATGGTGTTAGCTTCAGACAATAAGTAACTAGAGAACATAGGAACAATGAAGGAAAACCTGAGATTTCCCAACTACTTAAAAACAAATTCCTTGATGCTTAGACAACATAAAAATTGCTTATGATCCAATTATCAAAAAGTTACCTGAAGATTTTGACAGTATATTATTCTTGGTCCATGGACGTAAGATATCATTGTAATGGTTACTGTTTTGTATTTGTAACCAAATAGCTTATAAGAAGTAACTGAAGAGAACAAAGGTTTACTCTGGCTCATAGTGCAAGTGATACACTCTATCATGGCAGAGTAGGCATAGTTATAGAAGGCAGATAAGAGATCCTCAGCAGATAAGAACACATGGAAAGGAATGTGACAATGCAGAACTGTTTTCTTATTCAGTCCAGGAACCCAGGTTGTGAAATTGTGCTCCCTCTGATCACTACAGGTCATCACTAAGCACTTACACTCTCATAAAGACACAGGAACTTATATCTTAATCCAACATAATCAACAGTCAAAAGTAAGAATCATATTCATAAGATTATTTGTATACAAATGTCTGATCTAGTATTTGTTGCTGGACATTTAATACTTAGTAGCTAATAATTTTATATTAATTCTCACAGAGTTTGACATGAAGATTGTCAAACTACTAACAATAATTAGACTTTGTTCTCTGTGTCTAACATGTACATACTCCATGCAAAATCAAGAAGGAAAGGAAGAAGCCAGGAGCCCATAAGGAATAGTTTGAATGCACAGAATCACCAATGTAATTTATCCATCCTGTACAATTATGAATTCGATTTCAACCCTTAACAACTTTGCTGCCCAGGAGATTCCCATGCTCAAGGGAAACTGGTTTTATCTTAGCACTGGGAAAGAGTAAAGAGAATAACAGGAAAGAAATAGAACAAATGAAGAATCAAAGTAACAAGAATTTCAGCAATGAAAGTATGAGTGTCTAGGTTCCAATTTCTATAAAGTTAGAGTACAGTCTAATCACTCCTCAATACTGCAAAGTTACTTTTGTCATTTCATCTTGTTAAGCCTGCATTTTCATCTATAAGTAAATAAAAAAACATAATCTCTATTAAACATACTTCTAAAGTTTATGCTAAGGATCAAATGATATGTAGGAAAAGAAAGTGTTTAGCCAAGTATAAAGTTTTATCATATGAAAGTAGTTAATATAATTGTATTTATTAATGCATTCCACAAGCAGTGAGTACACATTGGCAGCTGAGGGAATGGGACATGTATATTAACAGCAAAGTGAAACTCATCTTCACCAACCAGCTAACTCAAAACCACCACCACAACTGTGTAATTTATAACAGTACAACTCTAGAATCCATGAGTACCTCAGAAACCTCCAAATCCTAGCAGTTCAAAAATTCATAACAAAAATTGCCAATTAGTAAGACTGGGACAGAGCATCACTGCCCTTTCTTTTGTGTTCAAGGACTAAGATCTGCATTTTAATAGTCTATATTCATGCCTATTGCAGTAAATTAAACACAGAAGTATACCATACATTTACAGGAATACTCATATGCCTACTAATGTTTATTCTTGATAAATCAAAACCTGTTCTTAGAAGAGATACATTTTTAGTCACAACTTACATAATGAAAAAGAATCAGAGGCAACATGAGACACTGATTGTGACACAGAGGGGTCAGCATTCCTTCTGGGGGTTCCAGTGAGCTGAGTCCCAGCAGTAAAATGCTTGAGGGACCTTAGCTGATCCCATCACAGGAGAATGGTAGTTTGTTCTTCAGTTTGTCATTTCTTGTTTTCCGACATTTTCACTTTGTGCTTTGCTGCCACCATATCCCCCACTTTCCTCCTTTTCAATTCCTTTGGCCAATTTCATATGCCATTATCCTCTTTTATGAGAAACTTCTTCTCTGAGAAGCTAGCCGATAATCACCTCCCCATTTCTATGCCTCCATTCTGATATGTGAAATGCCTACTATCAATTCACCCTCATTCATTTCTATAGTATCTCTTTATTTTCTTTGCCTTAGCTGTTCATTTTCTTTGCCATCTCCTATTCTCATTTTTATAGGATTTCCCTGTTCTTTTCATAAAATTTTCCCTTCATTTATCTCAGTCACCTCAGAAAGCCCTTGATTCTGACAGTCATATGATTTTGAGATGTTTATGCCTTTATAACATAAACAATTTTGAAATTTTATCAAAAGACCTTCTTTATTCTCAAGCACTTAACTCCTTTAAAAGAGGCTGTAGCTTAAAAAAGCCTACTGTTACCTGAGTGTTTTGAAAATCTTCCTCCAGAATAATACAGGGGAAAAATTACAGTTCAAGCATTAGCTAGAAAATAAAAGTTTGAGACTGTTTATTGTTGTTGTTGGTTTTCTTTAAAGAATTGTTAGCATCTCTAGCATCAATGTGTAGACTACTGAGTTTCAAGAAGTACTGACTATTTTCCATTTAGTAGTAGTTACAGTTTTAGTGAAAGTATCATTATGGCACAAGTTGACCAAAGATTGCTTCTCACATGATTCTTCCAATTGTAGAAACAGTCAAGTCTGACACTATTTATTTATAAAATAATGCAAAAACTTCACTATTAAAATACATTTCATATTGTGTTCCTACATTGAGTGCTTTTATTTTTTACATGTTACTTTCAAACATTTTCACTTGGATCATATGGGATTCCATAAAGACTCAACTTTAAAATTTTTAGTATAATTATTTAAGACTTCAATAAGGTAGGAAGTACCACAAAAGCTATTGAAAATCATTATTCTTTATTAATAATCTGACTTTCTCAAATAAATTTGTCTAATATCTTTATGAACTCATTTTTGTTCATATAGCAGCTATTTGTGGAAAAATTTCTTACCTCAAACTAGTATGATAGTTTTATTGTGACTGTACATACACATTTTCATAATTTGGACAGATGTCAAATGAAAGCGTTTATAACAAATGTCTGGCCTGAATCTTCAAACCTGAGAAAGTTATAAATAATATGGAAGGTATGAGTAACTTCTATAGCCCAAAACTTATATACGTAGCAAATTCATTTCATTCTGAATGGGGCCCTGGAACTAAATAATGACATTGATTTAAAAGAAAACTAAACAAATGAGTATAATCTATTGACCTCATTACTAGCAATATATTGGATCTACTTCATTAATTACCACAAATATATCACACTGGGTAGGGTATCAATAATGGGAGAAGTAGGCATGAAATATAGGATGTGTCTGGACCATCTTTACTATTACACTTTAACTCTGAATCCTGTTCTAAACTTTATAAAGAAGTTCAGTAAACAAAAATAACAAAGCATAGGATAAGATATTAGAACATACAACCATTTAAAAAAGTAACCAAGAAATCCACAAGAACAATAGATAGGAAGAATAACAAAAAAATCTATCATATAAATGTGCACCATCCCTGCATTCCTGGATAAAGCCTACTTGATCATGATGGATGATTGTTTTGATGTGTTCTTGGATTTGGAATGCTAGAATTTTATTGAGTATTTTTGCATCGATATTCATAAGGTAGATTGGTCTAAAGTTGTCTTTCTTTGTTAGGTCTTTGTGAGGTTTGGGTATGAGTGTGATTGTAGCTTCATAGAATGAATTGGGTAGTGTTTCTTCTGTGTCTATTTTTTTGGAATAGTTTGAGGAGATTTGGTATTAGGTCTATCTTGAAGGTCTGATAGAATTCTACATTAAAACCATCTGGTCCTGGGCTTTTTTGTGTGTGTGTGGGAGAGACGTTTAATGACTGCTGCTATTTCCTTAGGGGTTATGGGACTGTATAGATGGTTTATTTGTTCCTGATTTAACTTTGGTACCTGGTATCTGTCAGGAAATTGTCCATTTCGTACAGGTTTTCCAGTTTTGTTGAGTATAGGCCTTTGTAGTAGGATCTGAATATTTTTTTAATTTCCTCAATTTCTGTGTTTATGCCTCCCTTTTCATTTCTGATTTTATTAATTTGGATACTGCCTCTGTGCCCTCTGGTTAATCTGGCTAAGGTTTTATCTATCTTGTTGATTTTCTCAAAGAATCAGCTCCTGGTTTTGTTGATATTTTGTATAGTTCTCTTTGTTTCTATTGGTTGATTTCAGCCCTGAGTTTGATTATATCCTGCCATCTACTCCTCTTGGGTATATTTGCTTCTTTTTGTTCTAGAGCTTTTAGGTGTGCTTTCAAGTTGTTAGTGTATGCTCTCTCCAGTTTCTTTTTGTAGGCACTTAGATCTATGAGTTTTCCTCTTAGCATTACCTTCATGAAGTCCCACAAGTTTTGGTATGATGTGTCCTAATTTTCATTAAATTCTAGCAAATCTTTAATTTCTTTCTTTATTTCTTCCTTGACCAAGCCATCATTGAGTAGAGTGTTGTTCAGTTTCCACATGCATGTAGGTTTTTCATTGTTTTTGTTATTATTGATGATCAGTCTTAATCCAAGGTGAACTGATAGGATGCAAGGAATTATTTCAATCATTTTGTATCTGTTAATGCTTGCTTTATGACCAATTATAAGGTCCATATTGGAGAAGATATTATGAGGTGCTGAGAAAAAGATATATTCTTTTGTTTTAGGATGAAATGTTCTATAGATAGCTGTTAAAACCATTTGGTTCATAATGTCTGTCAATTTCAATGTGTCTCTGTTTTGTTTCTGTTTCCATGATCTGTGCATTGTTGAGAGTGGGGTGTTGAAATCTCCAACTATTATTGTGTGAGGTACAATGTGTTTTTTCAGCTTTAGTAAAGTTTCTTTTATGTATGTAGGTACACTTGTATTTGGAGCATAAATGTTCAGAATTTACAGTTCATCTTGATAGATTTTTTCCTTTGATGAGTATGAAGTGTCCTTCCTTATCTTTTTTGATTACTTTTGGTTGAAAGTCAATTTTATTTGATATTAGAATGGATACTCCAGCTTGTTTCTTGGGACGATTAAACCAGAATAGAGAAAACTATTCTCAACTATAAAAGAACTTCTGGAGGAATCACCATCCTTGACCTCAAGCTGTACTACAGAGCAATAGTGATAAAAACTGTAAGGTACTGGTACAGAGACAGGCAAGAAGATCAATGGAATAGAATTGAAGACCCAGAAATGAACCCACACACCTATGGTCACTTGATTTTTGACAAAGGAACTAAAACTGTCCAGTGGGAAAAGGAGAGCATTTTCAACAAATGGTGCTGGTTCAACTGGAGAACAACATGTAGAAGAATGCAAATCGATCCATTCTGATCTCCTGGTAGAAAGCTCAAGTCTAAATGGATAAAGGACCTTCACATAAAACCAGATACACTGAAACTAATAGAAGAGAAGGGGAGGGAGAACCTCAAATACTTGGGCACAGGGGAAAAGGTCCTGAATAGAATGCCAATGGCTTACACTTTAAGATCAAGATTGACAAATGGGACTTCATAAAATTGCAAAGTTTCTGTAAGACAAAGGACACTGTCAATAGCACAAAATGGCAACCAACAGATTGGGAAAAGATACCACATCTGATAGAGGGCTAATATTCAATATATACAAAGAACTCAAGAAATTAGACTCCAGACAACCAAATAACCCTATTTAAAAAGGGGGTATAGAGTTTAACAAAGAATTCTCAACTGAGGAAACTCGAATGGCCGAGAAGCACCTAAAGAAATGTTCAGGATCCTTAGTCATCATGGAAATGCAAATCAAAACAACCCTGAGATTCCACCTCACAGGAGTCAGAATGGCTAAGTTCAAAAACTCAGGTGATAGTAGATGCTGGCGAGGACATGGAGAAAGAGGATCACTCCTCCATCATTGGTGGGATTGCAAGATGGTGCAACCACTTTGGAAATCAGTCTGGCAGTTCCTCAGATAATTGGACATAGCATTACCTGAGGACCCAGCTATACTACTCCTGGGCATATTCCCAGAAGTTGCTCTAACATATAATAAGGACACATGTTCCACTATGTTCATAGCAGCCTTATTTATAATAGCCAGAAGCTGTAAAGAACCCAGATGTCCTTCAAGAGAGGAATGGATACAAAAAAATGTGGTACATTTATACAATAGAGTATTGCTTAACTATTAAAAACAATGAATTCAAGAAATTCTTACATAAATGGATAGAACTAGAAAATATCATCCCGAGTGAGGTAAACAAATCACAAAAAAATACCCATGGTATTTACTCAGTGATTATTGGATATTAGTCCAGAAGCTTGAAATACCCAAGATTCAATCACAGACCACATGAAGCTCATGAAGAAGGAAGACCAAGTTGGGGTGCTTTAGTTCTTCTTAGAAGGAGTAACAAAATACTCAAGGGAGCAAATATGGAGACAAAGTGTGGGACATAAACTGAAGGAGGGCCATCTGGAGACCATTCTACCTGGGTATCCATCACATGTGCATCCCATCACCAAAGGTAGACGCTGATGTGGATGTCAGGAAGTGCATGCTGACAGGAGCCTGATATAGCTATGTCCTTAGAAGTCTGCAAGAGTGTGACATATTCAGAGGCAGATGCTCACAGCTAACCATTGAATTGATCAAGGGGTTCCCAATGGAGAACTTAGAGTGCAGAATGAAAGAGCTGAAAGGGTTTTCAACCCAATGAGGAGAGCAACAATACCAACCAACCAGAGCTCCCAGGGTCTAAACCACCAGCCTGGGAACACTTAGGCAGGGATCCATGGCTCCAGCTGTATATGTAAGCCAGGATGGCCCTGTTGGGCATAAATGGGAAAGGAGATCCTTGGTCCCATGAAGGTCCCACTCCATGAGTGGGGGAGTTCGAGAGTGGGGAGGTAGGAGTGGGTGGGTAGGTAGAGGCACATCCTCATAGAAGCAGAAGAAGGGGTGATGGAATAGGGGATTCCTGGGCAGGGAGAGGGGAATGGGGTAAGGGGATAACATCTGAAATGTAAATAAAATATCCAATAAAAAAATACAAAAAAATTAAAATAAATAAATAAATATGCACAGTGTTCTCATCTGGATAAAAGCTGAACTTAATATTATAGGAAGGAACTTCTTAGCAATGAAATACTAGATGCAAATTTAAATTCTAAAAGTAAGTATATTAATAACCACATACAGTTATGAAAAAATGTTTTTAAAAGGGAAATAAATTATAGAAGTAGAAAAAAAGTTGTACTGCAAGAATGTTGAAATGTGACAAATAGAAATAATGGAAAGTAAGTAAAAGAAGGTAATATAAACTAGAGGAAAAAAAACAATAAAATGTAAAGTATGTATAACTCGAAACTCATCAAGACAGTTAACATTAGCCAGAAGTGTTTTAGGAAAGAAAAACAAAGATTGTCAAAACTGATGGAGGATACCAACCTGAACATATATGAATTCCAAAAACTAAATAAAAGGAAAAGCGAAAGTATAAAAAGTAGAAAAAATTCAAGACATAAAGCAAGATAAAACATAATTAAAGAATAAATACCCAGCCAATAAAAGAATATCAACAAAATTAAAAGCCAAAAAACAGTGGAAAGAGATGTCAAGAATTGGGAAAAACATCAACATAGAACTCAATAAAAAATAACTATCAACAATGAACATAAAGTAAAAGTAATTTCAGTTGACCAAATCAAGAAATCTACTACAAGTTGACTAAGATGACAGAATATATTAATTGGGATACAAGAAAAATGTTCTATCATAGGTCAGAGGGTCAGCAAGTGAGAGAGAGCAAAGAAAACTGTCATCAAGCAAGAATATGAAAATGTACTGACTATAAACATTTAGTTAGTGTCTTAGAGTGTTTGCTGATAAGTTGGGTATAATTCTGATAGGTCTTGACCTAGGTCCACTACATAATTCTAGTAGATGTGTAGCTTGGTCTTCATGTGGGTCCCCTAACACTTACAACAGGGGTATCTCTAAACCTGTTGCCTGCCTTTGGATCCCTTTCCTCTAGCTGATTTGCCCTTATCTGGCCTCAGTGCCAGAGGATGCTATTAGTCCTGCTGATACTTGTGATAGGAGAGGTTGGTACCCATGCAGGGTTTCCCTTCTCTGAGGAGAAGGGCAAGGAGCAATAGGGGGAGGCTGTGTAAGGGTGGGACTGGTAGAAGGAAGGGGGTTGTGATCAGGATTTAAATTAAATAAATTAGTTTGGGATTTTAATGCTCACAAATATAAATATCATGTGCTTTTTTTGCTTATATAAAACTTAAAATACAAGAGGAAATAATAACATAAATTAAGAATGAGGAAATACAGATAACTGTTCTATGATCTGCCAATTTTTAAAGAATAGTAAAAGGGCCAAAAATTTTACTGTAATGGAATTATGATTTCCAATCTAATTACCAATAAGACAAGAAAAATGTAACAATATTAGAAGCAACAATAACAAAAATCAGGATAAACTAAACCTCAGAAGAAAAATCAAAAAGTATAGTATAAGTTGATAAATTTAAACACAAATATATCAGTTATTACAGTAACTAAATATGAACTCTATATTTCAGTTAAAAGTATGAAGCTTCAAGTCTACAATTGAAAAATATGGTTTGTTGCATGAAAGAGACATGAAAAGCATAAAATTGAAAATACATGATAGAAATTAAAATGTTCAAAATGAAGAGATAGAAAAAGATACAGCATTCTTTAACCAATGAAAATATCTGTATACGATCCCAATGTGCCCATGGATGCAATAGTGTATGACTGGTATGAGACAACCAAGTAATTTCTGATTGTATAGTAGGTCTACTCCACAGAGAAAATTCATGATTGATTATATAAATTTGATCAAGAGACTATGACTGGGGAGGCCATAAGCCCTAGGAATCTACCATTATTGTTGTGTTATATGTGCATATTTTCAAACTATCTTCTACATTGTATGGTATTTATTATGCTATTTGTATTAGTGTTGTTCTCAGTCTTGGTAAGAGAATTTTCTGCTTCAAATGGGTGAAGGTAAATTCAGAAATTTCTAAATGGTGCAAGTGCTAAGAATAGGTGACTGCTGAGCATTCAGCCATAAGGAAAATGTATATCAACTTACAAGACTCACGAAATATCATAAAAGAAAATCTGGAAAGAATGTGAAAGCTAGAAGATAAGGAGTGTCATTGAAAGATGTCTTCTGGAGATAACATGGACATTGTACTCATGAACTCACAGCAACAGTGGGTACCTGCACAATACTGAATCAATCACCATTCCATAATGGAGAAGGAATAGACACATAAAGCTCCCCCCTTCTTAGGGAGCTATGGTCATATACTACTTTCTTGGGAAGGAGTAATCATATTCCTCAAAGGTAGCCACTGATAAATTACCTTTGTACAAGTAAATGACCTTTCCCTCCTGTTCAGGCAAACAACTCTAAATAAACACAGTGGTCCACAAACAACCAAAAGTACATGAAAATAAGATGACAAACTGTTGGGAAGAAGAGATTGGTGGGAAGAAAAAGAGGATGAAGATGTGAATATGAGCAAAGTACATTTAGGGAGGCACATGCATTGTTGAGCACATACAATTACTTTGCGAACACAATTGACATGATCTTAAATTTGAACCTTAAAGTATACCTCTTTATTATAATGGTAATGTCTTATACTATTATAAAAACAAAATTGTTGCATAAAATGTAATATTATAAATAATTATACCAGTTCAATAGGTATTGACCAGAACAGATGCAAGAATACTGGATATGATGTCTACCTAGGTATGACCTTATACTTTTTAATCTTGAGTATATACTTGATAGTAATGAATATGCTTATATATCAGGAACATCACTCTTAATACCTAAAAACTGGAATAAACCCTAATATCTGCAGAAGGAAATATATAGTAACAGAAAATATTGACATGTAACAGATTAAATTACAAAGGTATAATATTTATTAAAGATTCAGACAAAAAAGAGATATACACACACATAGACACATGATTAGATAATGCTATATATATCCTGTATAATTCTATTCTTATTACATTTAATCTAATACACACTATGGGCTTTATAACATTTAAACAAATGACTAGATTTATATAAATTTCACATAAGCTAGTTAGTTACCAGAGAGAAAATGTCTCTATAAGATTGATCTCTTTCTAGTGATATTTTAAACTAGCAGTTGATTGAAGAGGTCTCTGTTAATTGTGTATGGATACCTGTAGGCTGATGGTTGTTGTTCCTCTAAGAAGGCTGAGCAAGCCAATAAGCAGCACTCATTCTTGACCTCTGCATCAGCTCCAATCTCCAGGTTGCTGCCATGTTTGAATTCCTGTCCTGGCTTCCTTCAATGATGAACTATGAAGGGTAAGTGAAATAAACCCTTTCCTCCTCAACTTGCTTTGGTCATTGTGTTTTGTCACAGCAACAGAAACACTAAAACTAAGACTACAACAAATTACTTTTTTTTCCAACTAAGGACCCTTAAAAGTAGAATACTGGTTATATGTAAGGAGGAGTACATAGTTGGAAGAGGATAAGAAACAGAGATCTCTTATCTCTTCACCCATATTGAAGTGAGTACTTGTATTTACAAATTGTATATATGTCACAACTAAGTCATTTTTAGAGATGCTAAGTCTTAAAAGAGATAAAAAGTAGTAAGGTATAGAGGGAGACGTGGATTGCTATTGGAACACACAGTCATCAGATCTTCATGTTGGACACAGAAGGTTTCTAGAGTCATAATATTTCCCCTTTATTTCTGTTCAGGAATACTGTTCTAAAACATGTATACACAACACAAGAACCCCACAGGAAGAAAAGAAACAGTGAAGCTAAGTTCAACACTTAAACTAGAACGCTGAGACTCCAAGGTCTTTTCCCCTATGAAAGGAGTTAAATTCCCTGCCACACATATATAACCCCAACAGAAAAATCACCAATACTTTAAGGCCATCCTGGACCACACAGAACTGAACAAGTTTGTAGTGTTATGTTGCCATAACTAATGGACTTCTACAACCATGTTCTAATGATACTTAGGTATTTTTCAACCACAATGCTGAATAGACAGTAATACATCTTAATCTCTTCATTTGAGGTGCTGCCAGATAGGATAAAACAAAGAAGTACATAAAAGGAAAGCTTCTCTCATATATCTCAACCTCCATTAGCCTCAGACAAGTCTCTGAAACTTTTCCAAGATGTAGCCGTATCAATCTGTCATTTGCTAAGTAAATAGAAGAGTTTTGACCTAAGACTTGATTTTACGAATTTTATTTGTCTGTCTCAGCAGGAGGTAAAACGTGCCAAAACCTTACTTCATTTTCACTCTAAGTTTTAAACACAAACAATCATTCATTTATGTTTTGGACCACACAGTACAGATCCACTTAAGGCCCAGGAACCTGTCATTTGTACTAATGGCTTCCTCTAGTCTATGAGGAAATGTTACTTACATCTTGCTGACTACTTTGGATTGATGGTGACAATGAAAAAAGAAAAAAAGTCTCAAAGGAATTTCACCTCTGTCATTAAAACATACAGAATCAGCTTATTGAGGATTTTGTAAACACACTTCATTGGCGATTCTTCAAAGTCTACTAGAGGTGAGTCCTCCATTAAGTATTAAACCTATGCGCTCAAGAACCATGCAAGAAATGCTTTTCCTACAGTGCACATTAGTGTGAATATTGGAAATGTTTGGACAATGACTACAGGTTAAATAGTGTTGTATGCAACAGCATTATTTTTTATGATTATACTGTAGCAATTAAAAATTACCTTTGGTTTTAAGAAATACAGTGGAGTTTTAGGGTAAAACAAGTATGATATATGCAATTTGCTCTTAAATAGATCAGAAAAAAATACTGATTTTTTTTCTGTAGAAAGAGAGAATATACAACAGCAAAAACAAAAATGTAGTAAAGAGTCAACTTGAAAATCTGAATAAATTACATACATGATAAATTTCATAGTATTTTATGTATCTATTCTTCATTTCTGGAATTACTTCAAACATTTTAAAATGAGTTCATGGTGTAGGTTCTACAGTTAAGAATTAGTAATTCTAATTACTAATCAATTAGTAATTGATAAAAGGAAAATATCTAAGCCAGGTATATTACAAACTATATGACTATGAGCTAAGCCACTTGATTTTCTTGAGTTTTGGTTGCATCATTCATAAAAGTGAGATAATTAGCATATAAATACTACTCAAAATCTATAACATCATGATCTACATTCTTAATTGTACCTTATAATCTCTTACTTTTCATCTTGCTGATTGTCCCTTGTAACAATTAGAGAAATAATGACAACATTTAGCCATTATATGGTAATAATTAAGTAGACATTCTTCTAAATTTTTAAATATATTTTTATTTTTCTTTATATCGTAATGACAGTTCATCTTTCTTTCTTTCCTTCCTCGAAGACTTTCTTCTCCATCTTTCTTCTCCTCCACACCATCCTCTGTTTCTCTTTAAAAAGGGGTAGGTCTTCTATGGATATCAACAAGGCATGGCATATCAAGTTGTAGCAGGAATAGGCACCTCCCTTCATATTAAGGCTAAATGAGGCAGCCCAGTAAAAGGAAGAGGGTCCCAAAGATAGCCAAAAGTCAGATACAGCTGCTATCCCCACTGTTAGGAGTCCCACAGGAAGACAAAGCTTTACAACTGTAACATATGCAAAGGGCTTCGGTAGTCCCATTCAGGCTCTCCATGGTTGTTGGTTCAGTTTCTGTGAAGCCTTACTAGCCCATGTCACTTAATTCTGTGGGTTTTCTTGTGGTGTCCTATAATCCCTGCTTTCCTGCTTTTGCAGAATTCCCCAAACTGACTAATGTTTGACTGTGGGTTTGTACATCTCTTTCCATCATTTCCTGGGTGAAGTCTCTCTGATGAAAATTGGTCTATGTACCAATCTACACGTATAGCAGAATATCATTAGGAATTTAGTATATAAATATAGTCAATCTTCACAGAAAATATCTTCTGACATGTGAATATCATGGGTTTTTTTGCTAAATAAACATGACGTAAAACACTACACAATATACTTCAGATTGTGTAATCAGTAAATGGACAAAGCTGTACCTAGACCTTATGCTCACATTCCTTATACCAACAGATTGAAATATTTTGTTTAGTTTTTTATGAACTAAGTGGTTTAGGCTTCTCATACTACTTGAGCCTTTCCATTTGCTTTATTATATACCAATTCCAACCCAAAGTATTTTAATGGTATATAATAAGGTTAAAAATACAAAAAGACTTATGGGATAATATATTACTTACAAGTTGACAATAATCCAATGCCTCTCGTTTTAACACTCTGTGACTGCGAAATTCATGCCAGGATATAGTATGTTTTGATCAAATCTAGCCCCAATTCTGCCCCTTTCATTTCTCTTGCTATTAGCCCCATGACTTTCCCCTTCAACTTCATAAGCTTTGTTTGTAAATCCACTGGATTCACTTACTGCTGCTTGAATGGGCATGAGGGTAGAACTAACAATTAGAGCACGTAAAACCTCTCTGGGATCACATCCCTGAAGAAAACTGATTTTTGCTCTACCCCCAGTCAAATGTTTCAGGGTTGGTGGGGACTTCCTGAGACTTTCCCACTTCCATGCTAAGATTCTTGCTGGCTTAATACAGATACTGAGCATGTATTCATAGCAACTGTGAGTTTATGTGTACAATAGCAATGTCATACCGAGGAATTGTTTTTTTACAGATACATACTATACTTGCCTTTTATAATCTTTCTACCCTCTCTTACATAACAATCCTTGAGTCTTTGGAGGAGGTTGTACAAGACAAATGTCCCATTAAAGATGAGCATTCCATAGTCTCTTATTCTCTAAACATTGACCAATCACAAGTTTCTATGTTATTTACCATATACTGCAGAAAAAGAATCTTCTCTGATGAGAGTTGAAAGATTCCTCAATCCATAGCTATGAATGTAAGTATTTAGAAGGTAGTTTATTTCTGAGTCAATTTAGGAGAATAACATTATGAGATTCTTCTCCATGACATAGGCAGCTATAGGTTTCTGCCTCAGTTAACAGATCTAGGCATGAGTTTTACTTTGATCCATAGACTTTAAATCCAATCATAAAATCACTAATTTTTACCATAATATTTGTGTCACTATCAACTATTATACCAGTGGACATATCTTTGCCAAGCCATTTATTGTTGTAACTTATAGGATTCACAGCTTGGCAAGACTTTTAATTACTTTCCCCACACACCAGGAGATTACATAGTACCTTCTAGTACTATGAAAGCTAGTCAGTAAGGATGAAGTTTCCAGGTCAGTACTGCCTTGTGCTATAAATCAAGTATGTGATGTCTTCACCTACAGGATCTTATCATCAAGTTATGAAGGGTAACCAGTGACAACAGATTGTGATATTTGTGAAAGGGAGATTTATGAAATCCCAATGACAAATAAAGAAGAGGTATCTCTTCTTTACATGTCACTGATCTTCTTTATTTGCTATCCCATGGTATCTGAGAGACACATTTTCTCCACGTAATAGGGTGACCCAATTTAAATTTCTTTTATATATTTATATTTGTATATTTTATAAAGATTCTACCATATTAGTTTTCATGTGGAATTTTAAAATGTCTTTAGTATAAGTTATTCCTCTTCATACTTCCTCTTCTACACATCCTTCCCATTCCCCATCCCATTTAACATTTCTTTAACTCTCGATAGGGGAATCAACCGTTACTAGGTTATATATTATCTAATACTAGTCTACAAATGGCAAAAAAAGAAGTCAAATTGACTGTGTAAGGACACTGTGGTGTGGTTCAAGATTAAATTCTTAGTCTTCTGACTCAACAGGCATTCTTGGAACTTGGCCAAAAATTTTAGCACAATCATGGGAAAATCTACAGTAAGATTAATTTTATCCTTTAGCATGAAGACTAATAATTGGCTATATATTAAGCTGGACCAAAGAGCTTTACAAAATTGTGATTGATAATAATTGTTACAGAACTTAGTACTTAGCCATTAAATGAATGTAAATAAATTCAATTACTTTGAGTCAGTATCTTGCATCTTGTATTACAGAAGAACAAAAAGAACTAAATTGATTCTGTCATCAGTAGAAAATCTTGTAGCGAAACAAGAGGTAGCAAACAAACCACCAAAATATAAGATACAACCAGAATCAATGAAGTCTGCAGCTGTCCCAGTAAAAAAAAACAGAACTGGAGACATGGCTTGACAGAATATGGCATATATTTGTTTTAGTTTCTTCTTTGTATTATTATTTTTCTACTCATCACACAAAATAATGAGATTCATTAAATTCTCTTATTCTTTCTTCTGGTTTCCATAGGTTCCAACCCTTCACCATAAATAGTAAAGTAGCAACATCCACTGGGGTAGCCTTTTACATTGAAGTTGCATGAATTTCAATATTAAGAAAGGAATGCGTGATGCATGTAGAAGTCCCCAACTGTAATATCAGCTATCACTTAAAGACAGGAATGCCAGCAGTTCAAAGATATTTTCAGTTACATGGTGATTTTGAAAAGGCTAGCCTGTGCCATGTGAAATGGGGGAGGAAAGAGAGAAGGAGAGAGGGAGGGAAGGAAGAAATAGATAGAGGGAGAGATGAAAGCATGCACTATAGGCTACATCAATTTAGAAGGCATCATCTCTGTTCTCAAATATCTAAAATCTAATGAAGACCATATGATTTTACTTGTGGGATTACTTAGTATTTTAACAAGATGTTCCATAATAATTTTTCAAAAAGCTATTAACTTGACAATTAAGCCAGCAGATACAACATTAAGACAGGAATGAAAATAGTTGTTTACATAAGAAAATAGGGATACTTGATAGAATTGATTAATAAAGTTCTCAATAGCTTGTTCCAGGGTTTCCTCTTTCTTTCTTATTTTTCTTTTTTTCTTTTTTGCTTTTTTTTTTTACTTTTGTACATGAATTTTTTTCTCTGATCAGGAAGAGCAGTATCTAGATAGCAGAGATGTTAAAGAACCAGCACATTTGCCACTGTGCAAAATTCACATTACACTGCATTTTTGCTAATCTTTTGCTTGCTAGCATAAATATCAATTGAATCTACTAATTTGTATCAAAACAAACTTTATCTCCAAAGGCTAAGAATTTTCTTTAGCTTTTCCTTATGTAAAACTTCATTCCAAATTTATTAGCTATATTAATACTGTGGACAAGATACATATCAAATCAGATTAATTGAAATATTCCTTTTCACACACACATACATTATCATCATCTTCATGCAACCACACAGTAGATTTTGTAAGCTATAGAGATGACACCAACATTTTAATTCTGGTACTTATGGCTAGAACTAGAAAGTTGGTCTCAGGAGGAATAAAAAAGGAAGAAATGTAAAAATTCTAATCTGAATAAAGTAACTCCTCAGTGGCTCCCCAGCTTTGGTGATAGTCTCTCACAGGAAAAGAAGTTTGTGGTTTCAGCTCTACTACCTGAACAATGAGCTTCAGGTATCTTCCTGGCACAACTCCAATCCAAAATCTTATGCTGGGACAACAGACACTATCCTGACTGAGCCATCACTCCATCCTCTTATTTTGTTCTTCAAAGATCTTATAATAACTATTTCTGCTTTGCGGGCATTATAAACAGGCCATCTATGCCATGCACATTCTTTTTATCAACTCTTGGCATAGTTCATTGACTATACAAATTAAGGGATTAAAGTATGGAGATGTTGAGTGACTGTTGTATTTAATTACAAAACTAATGAATAACAAGAAATTCTAGTTGTTTATGGTGTCTAAATCATAGTCCAGTGCTCTTATATGCCTCTTTGATAAATTATTTATCATATAATTCCAAAGCCATTAAACATAATAGAATCTGCTGTGGCTTTCCGTACTCATCTTCCTTTTAAAATGTGTCTTCAAGACATGGTGAGCTTGTGTTGATGACCACCTAGGACCTGCCCCATGTCCCAGTACCAAATCCAAGCATGTCTCTTTTCAGAAAGTATATTTTGAAGCAGACTCACATTCTCCATCCTCTTCATCTACCTAAACTTAGCCACCTAACACAGCCTTTACTTACAGTCCTATCTCCACAATAGAATAAGGCTAATCTTCCTATTATGAGAATGTGGATGAGACAAAATATGTCACTTGAAGTTTAATCAACCTCTGGATTCATAAATGTAAGGTAATATTAATGTGGAGACCTCACATTGTGCTGCATTGTACCTCATGATATTCACCTCAATGAATCCTAGTGGGAAAATATTGTATTTCATTTTATAAGTGAGAAACAAGAAGTAAAATGACTTTTCTAACATTTCATAAGTATTCGATGGTGGAACAAGGATTGAAAATTAAATATGTCTGATTGAAACTTTTTAGGCCATTGTAGATTTTAAAACTATTTTGCAAAAGGATAGCAGAGCAATTATACAAAGCACAGGTGTTGTCAAAAAAAAAAGTTCCATGTTACTTTCCTTAAGAAAATATGAATGGCAATACTAAAACCTGATCAGCTTTCTTCTCACTCAGTCTCCAGTTTTGATTTCCCTATTGCTATGGTAGCTCTAAAGCCACCAATGGGCCTAGTCAAATGCAAAGCTGTGATGGAACATGATAGCCTTTGGAAGTGGAGTACACTGGCCAGCCAAATAATACATTATTCATCTATTAAAACTGAAGGATTTTAGCCAGGGCAGCATTTGGAAATTAAAAAAAAAAAAGTCAACCCTGAGCAGGTGGTAAGAGGTATTTCATCATTCCCATCAAAAGTGTAAATTTAATCACCTCCCCAGCTGGGCCATGTACAACAGACACTGTAGAAAGGATCTTCTTGCTTAGAGGAACATAGAGCTCTATGATACTATTCTTCATCAGTCTCTGTCAGGCATGTGTTACCACCCCTAAACCCTCAATAATGACTCCGAAGCATCGACTAGGAATGAAATAATCTTAATGGTTTACTTGACTATTTAAATATACTTGGAAATGGTTAAAATGCCAAGTGTGATGCCCACCTTATCAATTCAACAATATAATGAATAATATTGAACAGGTATTTTAGAACACTTTAGTTCTAAATACACTGTATGCTGGGTAACCATAGGCAAGCTCATTTTTAAATTCCATTTCCTGTCTTAGAAATATAAAATAGTTAAATTGAACGTCATCCAAACTTGTTGGGCAGATTTTCCACTTTTTCATAGACATATATCTCCCTTATTCGTCCATCCTTTTCTCTACAGAGAAAATACAAACTTCACATTTCTATATGGTTCAGGCTAACCTTTGTCACATTTCATCTCCAAAGCTTTCTTAAAAGTGCATTGTCTGCTCAAATAGACCTAGTTAGTCTCCTTTCACACAAGGTCCTATGTTCACATTTTCTGTGGCTATATCACTATTGAATTTCTTTTGCACCCTAAAATACCTGGTATGGTCCCAAACCTCTTCTATTCTTCAAGACTCAGCTCATCCACATATTCCTGAGAAAACTTTTCTTCAATACAAAAAGGAGATGATGTTCAATGATTCCTGGTACAGCTTTCCTCTGAATTCTGTAGCTCTGTAAAATGATGGTTGTAATTGATCCTTCTGAAACTGAACTAAAGCCAGCAACATTCTAAGAGATGATGTCCTAATCTTAAAATGTCCTACAGACAACGTTAATGAAATGACTAAAATTGAAATCTTTCTTGAATTTCAGAGATCTGTAATATTTGGTGGATAATTATAGTATCTCATTCTCCCTAGATTTGAGGCACCATGAAATCTAAGAGTTTAAAAAATACATGAAAACAGTCCTGCCTTGATACAGGATCTCCTTAGTAGTCACCTTATTTCTATTTGATCTCCACTTAAACATTTATAAGGTTAGGGAAAAAACTGCCTTACAAAGTAGACCATGATATAATTTAAATGCAATTCAATATTTTATTCCAAACATAATATTTAAGAATCTACTATGTACTTGGTAATAGCTTAGCTATGATAAGAGTACAATGGTAAATAAGACCAATATATTACTTACGCTCCTGAACCTTACATTTTATTTCTAAGGAAATAAATAGGAAAATATCCACAATTAACTAGATAAATGAAACAATTTAGATACTGATTGGTACAATAACATAAAGGTCACAAAATGTGGACTAATAAAAAGTAAGAGGTGAAAGGCTTGTATTGGTTTATTGGGCTAAGGAAGGCTACTTTGAAAACTAATAGCTACAAAGAGCTGGCTATGCATAAATTTTAAGGAAAGATATTTATGGGGGAGATGAAAATTTATAAGGCCTCTGAGGTCCAAATTGGCTTGATATGCAAGGGTCAGGGTGCTTGTCTGGTTCGTGATAAACATTTTTGAATACCAAGACATGGGATGAAAGAAAAAAAGCAGCAGTCAATTCTACATGTTCTGTTTATTGTAATAGCATTTTGAGGTTTCATGTTCTCCAGTGCTGTATATGTCATCACTTATCTGAAGATGTTACTTCCATTCCCCCTGTTTTTTTTCCTACAGACAAAGAGTCATCATATCCTTCATCCACTCCTCTTATATCACTTTCTATTTCTACACTATTCCTATTACTCTACTCACTTCCTCTTGCTAGAATGAAGTGCTATGGATATAACAATAATCTGTCTTTTATGATTCTGGAGGCTAGGAACCCCAATATAAAAGTTCAGGAAGACCCAGTGTCTCGAGACAGCTGTTCCTGGTTTGAAGTCTTCTCATTTCTAGCTGAGGCCCCATGTGGCAAAGAGAATAAAGCAAGATTAGGTCTTGCATATCTCTTCTTCCAGAGCTAATCCCATTCATGATGCTTTCACCTTCCTATACATCTAAAAAACTCCACCAACAAATGCCATCAAGATATAGGTTTCTATGTATGAATTATTGAGGGGCACATTCAGTTCACCACACCTACTATTCCTTTCTTGTTATATTCTATTCTACTACTGTCCCTCCTCAAATGGTACACATTAGATAAACAAATAAATTTGATTGGGAGCATAAATAAACAACATATAATGCAACATATAATACAGAAAAATAATCTCTTTTATAGTACTGAACATTATGGTTCTGCTTTTAATACCCATATAATTAATATTCTTTTTGGAAATACAAAAGCCTTTATATCTTGAGGCATTAGTAGCCTGTGTCATATGTACCAATGATGTAATAGAAGCCAATTTTCACTGATATTATGTTTGGGCAAGAAAGCACATCTGTGAACCCTCATAATTTTGCTTTGAAAGATGTTACCCTTCATTTGGAGCTGGGGCATGTAAATTCTACTTCCTAATTAATCCTAGAAAATGTGACACAAGCAGAGTCTTTGCTTTTATATGCTTGTTCTTCTACTAAATCTCTGTCACCACCATATGACATATCCAATCTATAAAGAGACAAAAGAAGGTAGAAAAGAAGTAATAAACAGAAAAATAGAAATGAATGAATAGAAAAGGCCATAATGAATTCAATGACTCATAAGCAATAATGAATGGCGAGTGTAAAAAATGACAAATTTGTAAGGTATGTATAATGTGACAAAAACCTACCAATAAAGGAAGTCATCAGTCTATATTGTGACTCACGATTCTCCTTCTACTAACGCATGCAACCATATACATGTATATCAGCATATGAGTTCAAATCTTGATATAAGTGTTTAAAAAGTTTTAAGCCATTGTCTTAAAACCATAATCAATTAAATAAGGGTTTAGAAGAATTAATACTATATGGCTTATATTCATTTAGCTTCAGAAGTTACCACAACCTATCTTGGATTCAGTTAATTGATTATTCTGTATAGCATCAAGACTTTTACAGAATTCAAACTACTAGATCAATCAAACCACAAAACAAATGTTACATATGTAAAGACTACACCACCTTAAAATCTGTTTTTGGTATTTTTTCCTCAGATCTATATGAAATTATGTACCAACTGCAGAGAAAAAATGATTTCATAGGAAAGTTGGGTTTCCCATTTTGTCTAAGGTAATAGAAAGGATTTTACTATTCTGTTAAATCTTCCCACATTTTACTTACTGTGAATTGTTATGGTAAAGTGATAGAAAATCATTATTAGGCTTCAAAGCAAGTAAAGTTTACTTAATCTGAAGACATGTCATACCAAAACACTTATTTCCTGCTTCCAATAATTTGTTGAAGCTTATTAGATGTTTGAATATTTGGACTTATGCAGATTAATATATTTTCATTTGGGTTGGTTATTAATTCTGCCTCATTGGGAAAGATATTTGAGACAAATTAAATTCAATATCACTGCCAGTAATATGTCTGGACTGTAATAAATCACTTTTCTAAAATCTACATATTACAAGAAAACCAAATATTTCCATCTTGAATGTCTTTTCTGCCTATAAAAATTACAGAGCAGTATATGGTAATAGGAACATGCTCTTAGGCATTGATTTTTTTAAATGCATATGTTTTATACCCTTGAGGTAGCATAGAATCAAGAACAACAGGCAGAGAGATGTTCTTCAATTGGATTACTTAGAATGACTTCTAAGAATATGGAAGAGGCTAACCGTACTCATTCTGTATACTACTCTCCCATCACAGCGTGAGAAATTCTAGAAATGTTTCAGACAGAAAAATGTAGAGACATGAAGGCATATTTCTGCCTTGAATTCTATAGATTATAATGACTAATCTTGTTCCATGGTCAATTATCTGCTCATCTCACAAGTGGAATCCTGGGACACTATTTGTTATGAGAAATTTATGAAGCCTATTTTAGTATTCGAGCAATTTGTGCTTAAATCTCCCTAATTCTAGTCATGGTCTGATCACCAGCCTCCATTTTAGTAACTGAACATCTTTCTATGCTTTACTATTTTTAATTGATTATTTTTAAGCTTTCATACAAATAAATATTTTATGTTGAGTATATTCTCACCCATACCCCTTTTGCTTCTCTGTTCTATCCCATTATCTTTGAAATATTCATTTTTATTCTTCTACACAATACCACACCTATTTTCATATTACATAAACATAAAATGCTTTATATATCATTAAAATCTAGGAGCCACACATGAATTAAATACTTTTGCATCTGTAATTGGTTAACTTTGATTGATATGATTATCTGAAGTATAATCACATTCCTTCAAGTAGTAAAATGTTATTATTCTCTATAGATTACAGATAAAAACATTCTCATATGCACACACACACCACGTTTTCCTCATATGTGACTTAGCTGATGGACACCTAGAGAGCGTCCATGGCACAGCTATTATAAATAGTGCCAAACTAGACATTGATGTGCACATTTCTCTGTTACATGTTAATGTGGAGTACCTTGAGTAAATATCTACAAACAATAGAACTGGATCATATGATAGACCTATTTTTAGTTTTATCAGGAATGTCCATACTAAATTCCATAGTGGCTGAACTAGTTTATGCCTTTCTGTTTTTTCACATTTTTACCATAATTTGTGGTTGCCTGCTTTCTTAATGATCACCACTTTGAATACGGTAAAATGGAATCTTAACATTGTTTTTTTAGTTATTTTTTGTTTAGTTGGTTGGTTGGTTGGTTTTTTTCTTTTGTTTTTATTTTTATTTTTTACTTTTTCACTTTATATCCTGCTCACTGCCTGCCTTCTGGTCACCCCTCCCCCCCAATCTTCCTGCATTCCCCCTCCCCTTCTCCTTTGAGTGGGTGGCGGCACCATGGGTATTCCCTGACCCTGGCACTTCAAGTCTCTGCATTGAAGCCAGACAAGGCACCTCAGCCAGAAGAACCTATCCCACATATATAAAACAGTTTTTTGCATAGCCCCTACTCCAGCTGTTTGGGACTCACATGAATACCAAGCTACACATCTGCCACATTTGTATGGGGAGGCTTAGGTTCAGCTCCTGCATGTTCCTTGGCTGGTGATTCAGACTCTGAGAGCCCCATGGGTCCAAGTTAGTTTACTGTTGGTCTTCCTGCGGAGTTCTTATCCCCTTTGGGGCTTATTCCTTCCTCCTATTCCTCCACAAGAGTTCTCAAGCTCCATCCACTGTTTGGCTGTGGGTGTCTGTAAAAACAAAGACAGTGTGAATATTGAAAGCAAATGGATGGAATTTGAGAATATCCTGAATGAGGTAATCCATTTCCAAAAGGACATGAATGGTATGTACTCATAAGTGGATATTAGCCATAAAATGCAGTCTACCCATGCTACACTCCACAGACCCAAAGAAGCTTAAACAGAAGAAAGGCAGAAGTGAGGATGTTTGAACCTCATAATCATAAGAGGCAGATAGAGGGAGGGAACTGGGAGGGAGAGGAGATGGGGAGGGGAATGAGGGTGTTCAGGAACAAGTATGGGGTAGGAAAGGATATACTGCCAGATAGACATGAAAATGAACGGAAATCTTCAACTGATAGAGGTAAGGAGATGGGGGCATCTCCATGATGAGACATAGACCTGGGATTGTTGTGCCAGGACATGTTTATGAACCCCAAAAGACTACCAAGGAGCTGATTCTGAGGCAATTGCATTACGGTCTCTTTATTTGAGCTTGAGCTTGGACACCCTGCCAACCCTGACACAGCAGGAAGGTAGAGCCCCCAGCTGAGTTTTAAGCAATTATTTATAGAGGCAAGAAGGGGGTATCTAGCCTGATACACATCGGATTGGGGGCCCATTATGTCCTTTAACATAATTGGCTGGTGCTGAGAACTGAATCATAAACTTAACTTCTGTCTTCCTCCTGATTGCTAGTTGTTAGGAAGTGAAGTATCAGGGGCAGTCTTGTAACCTGGGGGTGCAGATATGTTAGGGAATAACCCAGAAACTGGTACTAGATGCAGGTTTTATTGGGAGTATCCTGAAAACTGGTGCTAGGTACTGATTTGTTAGTTTACTTGAGTTCAACCTTGGGTCAGGTTCTCTAAGATGGAGTCTGAACCCAAAACAATGGGTCTTTCAGGATAAGGGAAGCATCCAAGAATCAATGGAATTGACCTTAGCTGTAACTCACAACACTGGGGATATAGACCCTGAAGAGACACTTCCTGTAGCCTCTTCAGGTAGAGACACCAACTTACTCACAAAACTTTCAACCCCAAATTTATCCTGTCTACAAGAAATGCAGGCACAGGGAATGTAGTAGACAGTGAGGAAATGGCCAACCAATAACCAGCCCAACTTGAGATCCATCCCATTAGCAAGCACCAATCTCTCACACTATTAATGATGCTCCATTATGCTTGCAGACAGGAGCATGTTATCCCCTGAGAGGCTCCACCCAGCAGCTGACTCAGACAGAGATACAGACACTCCCTCAACATAGTTTTGATTTGCATTTCTCTTAAGGTTTAAGATGTTGACGCTTTTTCATGTTTTCCAACCATTTGTATCTCCTCTTTTGTGAATTGTCAATTTCACCAACCCATTTATTGATTGCATTGTTGAACTTCTTTTTCAGTTTTCTTATTCTTTGAGGATTCTAGATAATCAATAATTTGTCACATGTATAGCACTTACTAAACTTTTCTAGCCTCAATTTCCACATTTTCTAAATAGTGACTTTATATGATGCCTAAGAGAGGTATCTAGTATTAGGAAACATTCAATAAAGTCACCTGCTGGTGCTTTATGTTTATTACCAATGGTATGTTTGCAAACTAGCTCTCCAGAAATAAAAGTGTGATGCATAATGTTTACTCATTCTTATGGTACAAATATTCACACCACAACTGTTATCAAAAAACCAACGTGAAGTCATTGCAGTTAAAATTAGCAAAAGAAAATACACATAGTTTTCAGGAGCCATCATGAGCCTAGTAGACAGTTTCCTAACTAAGAATTTGACTTGTAAAATGCTTAATGTAATTGCTCATAGTATTTGTCACATATTTTAAAAATGATGTGCTAGTTTTCTGTGTATGTGTATCATATGTGTGCAGGAGCCCTTGAAGTCCAGAAGAGGATGTCAGAGTCCCTGAGATCACAGTCAAGCTGCAGACAGTCGTGAGGAGCTATGCAGGGGCTGAGAACCAAACTTTCATCTTTTGCAAGGGCAGGAAGTCTCTTGGCCTGTGAGCTATCTCTCCAGCCTAACCATCCATGTCTTAATTCTGATAATTCTAACATTTGGCCTGTTTTCTTCTCAAACCAAATTCTCATTCTCTAACACAAGAAGTATCCCCAGAACAATTTATCAGTCTTTACTGATCTGAAAACCTCTTTACTCACTTAGGTTTTGGCATACCACCTGCTTGCAGAATTTTTGTCATCATGTCACATCAGCCTTTCCCACCATCTGTGCTTGAGGGATCTCTCTAATTAATTCATCTGCATCATTTGCCAACATCTTCTAGTAATAGCTGTGGCATGATTCTATCGGGGACCAGAAACAGGAACTGCTGAAATAGAGGTACAGTTTGTGACTAAGATCCAAAGATTTCACTTGGTCTAATTAGCACTTCATTTTATCTGAGTAATGAGCACCTCTTTTGGGTACTAATGGGTGAGTAAGGCCACTATAAACATAACAGGAATTTCAAGACACTACGGACACAACTCATTCATAAATTAAAAAGGAGTAGTATTCATTTAATGAACAACTCCCGACTTGTAGCTACACCTAAGCTGTGAACTTTGAAGCAATCCATCATATAGAGTAAATAAATTCCAATTATTTACTCATACTCTCATATGGCGATTGAGTACATTACTTAGTAGCTGGCAAAGCTGGCAGCAAATTGATGCAATTATCTATGCAAGTGAGCAAATGATCCAATTATGTGTATAATTATGGCAAAGCATTAATGCTGATAATGATGAGAAAGATCATTCCATAATGACTGAGCCAGAAAAGAGAAAGGGATAATTTGATTTGGAAAACATGAAGCCACGGACAGCATCTGTGGGCATCTGAAAGCTCTTGGCTATTCAGATGATGAGGTCAGGGGCAGAGAAAAAGGACTTGCCCATTGGATTTGTAACTTTACATTGATTATAAAATACAAAATAATAATTAGGGCACAGTAAAATTCATGCAGCAGAGAACAAAATAGTGCACATTTTTGTTTTAACATTTCATAAGATTTCAGCATCATCTTATACTAAGTTGCCCCCTCTGAACTGTAACTGCAGAAACACTGATTGACTAAGTGGCTCTTGAATTTTTGTGCCTTATGGAGATGTGTACATATATTTAGCATAAGGAAATATATCTTCAAACTGTACATTAAAAGTCCACATAAAAAGGTAGACTTCCAACAGAAACACATCAACAAAATCTCACCCAAAAGTATATACAGCTTCTATTCACACTCCAATGTTGTGTTTCCTTGTGGCCAATCTCACCCTTCATTTATCTAGCTAACAACCTTAGCCCTTAAATGGAATTGTTCACTTGCTTATTCATTCTTTAATCTGTTTTATCATTCATTAAATAACCACTATTGAATATTTACTAATCTTGCAATTTACACTAAGATGTTTGCAGTTAAATACCTTCAAATATATATGCATCTGTAACAATGTCTATGTCCTCAAAGCACTCACAAATTTAATGCAAGGAAAAGATAAAAGAAAAGATAAGCATCTAATCACAAAAAATTGTGAGAAATTGTGTGTATGTGTGCTGTGTGTGTGTGTGTTTGTGATTGTGTGGAAAGAAGAATTCACAAAGCAGTTTCTTTTTTAAAATATATAATATCTGAGGAAAAGGGAAAATAGGAATGAGCTTAAGAAAAATAGAAAAGTGAACAGAGCAAAGAATCAGTTCTCAGGGATCTTTAGTGTAGAGAAAGACACGTAACAAAAATAATATGCACATAGACAGGCCATTCCTGCCTGCGAAGCAGGTAGGCTATTTTCAGATCCTAATCCTTCCCTCCCTCCATCCAAGTCCAATCCCCTACCTCTACTGCAGAGGACCTACAGCAGCATTGTCCTCACACCTCAAGAGGATCAAACAGAAAGATCTGCTCCTCCAAATCAAATCTCTGAGTCTCACTCCTAGCTCTGCAATACAATACTTACTGCTGCTTCTCTTCCCTGTGCCCCATTTCCAGTGACTCCCCCTGATAACAACCCCCTAAACTGGCTACTTAATCTCAGCCCCCAACTCTACTATCCACTCCCTGGGAACTTATACAGAGATCCACAGAGAGACATTATGTAGAAAGAGAGAGAGACAGAGAGAGAGAGAGACAGAGACAGAGACAGAGAGAGACAGAGAGATCTTAGAATACTAAGCACTAATGGACTGTCTCTATTACATTCCTCCCCACAAATCTCAGGAATCCTCTTGGTAGAGGAGGTGGAAAAAAAATGAAAGAGCCAGAGGAGATGTAGAATACCAAGAAAATATGGCCCCCTAAATCAACATGAACAAAGCTCTTTATAAGCACACAGAGACTGAAGCAGCATGCACAGGGCCTGCAAGGGGATGCACCAGGTCGTTTGTATGTATAACTTCCAGTTTAGTATTTTTATGAGACCCCTGGGTACAAGAAACAACAGATGTCTGACTATTATTCCTTCTCTTGGGGCTTTTCCTTCTATTGGTTTGTCTTGTCCAATTTCAATGTGATAGTTTTTCTTTAATGGTTTTAGAAAAGACATATTTCTACTCACTTTGGGTCTCCAGCCTTACGAAATGGCACCACTCACTTTTAGGTTGGGTCTTGCCTCCTCATTTAAACTTCTCTGAAAATACACTAAAAAATACATTTAGAAGTATAATTCTAAATCCAGTGAAGTAGACAATTTTTAAAAATCAAATGGAACATATGTAATAGGTATCATAAGTATCTCAACTTTTTAATACATAGCAAAATGTCTTTCACAAAGCAACTATATGAAATTACATCATAAGTGTGTCATTGGTGGTATACCAGTGAGCCTAGCTGGCATCTCAATTAGATCTCCACCAAAAAATCTATAAGAGAACACCCATATATCTCATCTTTAACACTTGATATCATCAGGATCCACTTATTTAGCAATCAGATGGAAAATAACATCACATTCTTGTTCTGATATTAATTTCCATGAGTATAACTGGGAATACATTTTTCTTCAAGTCTACTGACCTTAGACAGTCAGTCCCTCTTCTCTGAAGTACATAGCCCTACATTTTATATCTATTTTTATTGTTTCATTTTTCTGTCATATCAGGCGATATGATTTCTTTGTGTATTTTTGCTATTCATGAATTCACAGCACCTCTATCCTATATCCTCCACCAGGCCTGCACAGAACTGGACCTGTAAACAGCCAACCCTGGATCTTGTAGTGTCTCACTTAGCTGTAATACTCTCTGGTAAAATGTAGGCTACTCATAGACTCATAGAGTGGGAGTGTCACTGTGATATTTTAAGTGAGAGTGGTCCCTATAGGCACATATATTTGAGTATTTATGAATAGTTTGTGGAACTTTTTACAAAGGACTAGGAAGTGTGACCTCATTGAATGAAGAGTGTCACTGTGAGTGGGGCTTTGAGTTTCCAAAAGGCCTTGTCATTTCCAGTTAGAGCTCTCTCTCTCTCTCTCTCTCTCTCTCTCTCTCTCTCTCTCTCTCTCTCTCTCTCTCTCTCTCTTTCCCCTCCCTTCTTTCTCCCCCTCTCCATTTTCCTCTATTTCTCTGTTTCCTGCTTATGGGTCAGCTGTGAGCTCTCTACTGCTCTTGTAACATGCCTATCTGCCTGCTCCCTTGCTCCCCACAAGAATGGTCCTGAACTCACTCTTTGAAACCCTAAGCCCCAATAAATCTCTGCCTCTATAACTTGCTTTAGTCATAGTGTCTCAACTCAGCAATTTAAAAGGAACTTTGGCAATCATTATCTTCAGGCACTGTCTTCATTCATATTTCAAAAATCTCATCACATTTGTCATTTACTTTTTCTTTCAGGCAAATTTATCTTGCTTTTTCTGTTCAGGAAAAATAATTAAAAATGGTTTTTTTTTCCTGTAAACTGATGAACCACTTATTTTCGTTAACAATCAATTGTGAATTCATTACCCTTTATAATATACAGGACTGCCACATGCAGTTATGCAATGAACATCATGCCTAACTATGGAGACCCTAAATTGTCTCGCTTCACACCTGCATATTAATGTCCAGTGAAACCAGAAAACATCGGCAGATCAGTGTGCAGTAAGGATGGCTAGCTCTAATTGGATAAGCAATTCCAAGAGACCACAGGACATCTATAGTCATAACGACTATGCCCCTCTGGTGTTTAAGTGAGTGGCACATTTAAATATAAAGTATCAAAACGGTTTATCACAGCAGGAGCTTCATTAAGTACAATTAATTATAGCTTTGATAACATGAGATTCATACAGAAATTATTAAATTCTAAGGAGACACAAAAATAACCATAACACATTGACACTTATTAATGAATGTGAGTAGGAACCAGATGGTTCAGGACATAAATGGTATATAACTTAAAATCATCCAATTCATACAACACAGTTAAACATTGATCATTTGTAACTTACTGCAAAAACCTCTACTACCTCTTTCTCTACCTATAGGCTGTGTGACTTATTTCTCCTCAGCTCCTGTCTCTCTCCAAGTACTTTATTACCTTACTCTGATTTAACTTGTCTTGATAAAATATTCCCCTCCTCCTCTTCCTCCTCCTCCTCCTATTTGTCATCATTTTCCTTTCTTTGATCACTCTCTGATTATTTATGTCAAAGATCATTCTATGTAGTGTCCAGTATAGTAATCAATTTCAAATAAGGAGGAAAGCAACTGAGGTATGATTTCCTGTTTTGTAAAGATTTGAAACTAAAATGAACCACTATGCCCACATATGGTTGCAAGAAAAGTCAATCTGCTTAGGTAAATAAACATCCCTACAATAAAGACAATGTCACTTTTTATGTTCCAAGTCTAATTTCCATATAAATGTTAGATATAGGCCAAAAAAATTCAAGTATTTTTTTATTACTATACATTATCATTTTTGCTACCTTTGATCCTATGACATAAACTATTAAGTATTCTTCAAAATAGACTTCCACTTCTTCCTTTAATACCCATATATTAGTTGGTTATATGATGATTCAGAATTAAGGCTATATTCCTTACACGACAATCTGTTTAACAGAATCCTTATGGGTCAAGTAACTGAATATGGGGGTTGAGGAAGTTTCACAATAAAATGTTTCTCAATGTACAAAGACTTAATTCAAAATCAAACACATAATGAATTTGAAATGTTTCTGCAGTGCTCACAAATTCACTATCCCCTTGGTTCAGTACACAGACCATCCAGAGTACTGCATGTCACTCAATGACAAAGAACACACTTTGGTGTAGATTTAAAACTAGCATAACTTATAAATTGCAGTATTTTTGCTGTGCATAACAAACAAAAAGATTTAGCTATAGGAAACAATTACTTCTAATATTTTCTTTTCCTTTAAGATTCATTTTGCTATTTATGCATGTGTGTGTTTGTGCACAATATGTTTAGGTATACAGGGAAGCCAGAAGATCATCTCAGATTTCTTGCAGCTACAGCTACAAGTCTTTGCAAGCCACCCAACCCAACTTGGGTGATTAAAACCAAAGTCAGAGTAGCAAACACTCTTAAGTACTAAAGTGTTTCTCCAGTGAAACTTTAAGTATTGTCTTACTGTCATGTTTTCACATATTAAGTATCAAATTATCAGATACTTCTATTGGATTTTGTTAGAATGTTTGATTTTTACAAATGCAGTTTGAGTTGTTGATTTACATTTCATAAACAATCATTAAATGAATTTTGGCTTAAGATTAAGACAGAATTTACAACAGTTTCTGGAATGACCCTGAACATACTCCTGTCATTTTATACTGTGTATTTATGTGAAGTGGTGTTTTTAACAGTGTCAAATGTAAAATCAATATGTCAATCAACTCTGTAAAATGTTCTGCATTATCAAATACTTGGCAAGACTTAACTTTCTATCTAAAAACAAATTCATCAACCTCATTAGAATGCAAATTTGTTTTTAATATAATAAATTATATTAAATATATATTTATGTTAATATATACTGAAAAAAGCTTTAAATAAATTTCTTGAAAGTTTAAACCAGAAAACGTTTGATTTCTATAGCCATTTTTATTTTCTCTTTGCTTTTAAATCTTTTAAAATATATTCTTCTCTTATACAATACATCCCTACCATATCATCTCCTCCCTCCAATCCTCCCAGTCACACTCTCATCTCCCTTTCTCCAGGTCCACTGCTTCTCTATTTCCCATCAAAAAAGAACAGTCAGGCCTGTTAAGAACAGTCATAAATACCAACTGAACACAACATAATAAGATACAATAAGACTAGACACAAACCCTCATATCAGGGAAGGGCAAAACAGCCCAGTAGGAGGAAAAGGTTCCCATGATCAGGCAAAAGAGTCAGAAAAACCCACTATTCATACTTTTATGAGTATCACAAAACCCAAGCCAAACAACCACAACATATTTGCAGAGGACCTAGTGCAGACTTATTTGGGCTCAGTGATTGTCACTTCAGTCTCTATGAGCCCCTAGGCTCCCTGCTTAATTGATTCTGTGGGCTATATTTTCCTATTGTTCTTGACCTCTCTGGCTCCTCCAATCCTTCCTTCCTTTCTTTGTTTTCATGTGAGTCTCTGCATTTTCTCCTATCAGCTGCCAGAGAAAGACTCTCTGATGAGGATTAGGCCAGGCACCGATTTATAAATATAGATTATCATGAATTCTTCCAGATCCTGGCCATCTATGCAGTGTCAGTCATTGGTTCCCTCTTTGTGGCCTAGACTTCATTAGACCAGCCATTGGTTGGTCACTCCCACAGGCTCTGACCCACCATTGTCCCAACATATCTTGTAGGTAGGACAGGTTTTTTGCCTGGGTTAGTGTCCCAGTACTACCAGTTGGAGCCTTGCCTGTTTATAGAAGACAGCCAGTTCAAGCTCCGTCTCCTCCATTACTAGAAGTTCTCTTAATGTCACACCCACAGGTTCCAGGAAGTTTCCATAGCACCAGGTATCCACATTGCCCCCAAATATCTCCCAACTCCAGTATCTCCTCTAGTACTCTTTCCCTCTGTCTCTCCCTTAGTGAACTGATCCCTCCTTTCCCATCCCCACCTGCTCTCAGTTCATCTGCAAAATCTCTATTATTTCTGCTTCCCAGGGAGATCTATGCATTTCCCCCTAGCTTTCTCCTTATAAGTTACCCTTTCTGGGTCTGTGGATCATAGCATCATTAACATTTACTTAACAGATAATGTCCACTTGTAAGTGAATACATACAATGTTTGTTTTCCTGGGTCTATATTACTTAGATGATTTTTTCTAGTTACAACAATTTGCCTGAAAATTTCATGATGTACCATTTTTAACTGCTTTTAAATTGTGTAAATGTACCATACTTTCTTATCAATTATTCAGTTGAGGGACATCTAGGTTGTTTCCAGTTTCTGGCTACTATTAATAAAGATACTATGAACATTACAGAGAATGTGTCCTTATGGTAGGATGGAGTGTCTTTTGAGTATATATCCAAGCCAGCCATGGAGGAGTGTTCCCCTTGCTCAATATTCTCAATGCCTAAATGCCCAGGAGCACATTTTGACTGGCAAAGGGACACCACAAGCATAAAAAGTTCAAGGAACATTATCATAGACCCTCATACAGTAAAACTTGGCCATATATATCCATTATGTGTTAAATGTTGTAAGGATAAGTGATAGAAAACTTTAAAGCAATAGTCTTTAAAGTAGGGGAAATGTTTACATAAGCCCCTCTTTCTACTTCCTATAGAGTGCAATGAAGAAGAACTAGTTACAACTAAGTCAACCCTCCCCCAAGGAATATGAAGTGATCTTGAGAATAAATACTGTAAATAACTAAGAAAATGTATCTGGGTATTGAGGAAATAATGCTAATGCAGAGGTGACAGTCCTGAGCCCCTTGTGGATTGTATTCTCTGTCACCATCATGCACATCTAAAACCAAAACAATTCTTATTAACTAAACTTATGAACCTTAATCCAATCAGCAATACCAAAGTCTTTGAGGTTGAGGCATGTTTAAGATAGCTAAGGTTTAAATCAACAACTATCCAATTTGTGCTGAAAGCCAGCTTAAGATAACTAATAGTTGAGAATTTAATAAAAATGCAGGATAAAGATTAAAATGGTATTAATCAGGGATGCCATTAGCAAAATAAGATTTGTGATCACTCACTATGGACATTTAGCCTTGAACATACTTATACAAGATGAGTATTGCAACCATTACTGCTTATTTTCAGCTATGCTAAATTTGAAACTAAGGTAGACAGCCCTGGGTATGTCTTTGATGGTATTTCCAGAGAGGTTTAACCAAGGAGACAATACTCACTTTGACTTTGTGCAGCACCATGTGATTGACTAAAGAGAAGGAGATGGGTGGGGAGTGGCAAGTGCAAGCATTCAAGCCTTTCCTTCCCTACTGTAAGGAAAAATGATAGGCGTAGCTTGTTTCTGACTGATATGCCTTCCCCATTATGAAACTCAAACTTTGAGCCAAAATAAACTGTGCCTCAAGTTACTTCTCTGGGATATTTTGTCACAACAATGAGAAAAAACAAATAGTTAAGATATACATTGTTTTCAACCTTCCCATGAAACTACCTTAAAGAGTCACTTAAATTCTGATAATGCTATCAAGTCAAACCAAAGAAAAAGAAGAGCAGTTCAGTCAGTAAGCAAAACACAAATTAGACAGAGCTTAGTTCTAAGTGTTAAAAGCATGGCTTTATTCCAGAGTAAAGAAAAGGGTCTACAGTAATATGTCCAATTGAAGGAGTATATAGATAAAAACATTATCTCTGGCAATGCAAATTAAATCAAACATTAACATACTAAATTGATTTATATAAACACATTGAAATATCTCAGTGGACAAAAGGTCATCTTTATAAAGAATAAAATGAAAGATGTATGCATGCCTCTGAAGTAATCACTTCTTTCTTCTTTCATTTTCTCTCTTCAGACAAATCTACTTTAAATGTGATGATTTTAACACTACTAACATCAATCCAGTTTTGGCCACCTATAGCTTTTCAATTCACAGAATACATATAAGCTTATCAAACATCCTGAATGGATTTTCTAACTTCTGAATGTGCTCCAATACACTGATGCCCAACTATGTTTGTATTTTATCATCCTCCATGGTAGTAAATTTGCAGACATTGGTGTAGGTATAAATTTTTGCAACCTACTTTTAATAAGGGTTCAATCTCTCCTCTAGCCCACTACCCAGCAGAGGTAGTGGAAGAAAAAAGTTATTAGGATATGGGGGAAGTGGACCTGTTCAGCAATAGTTCTTTAGGGGTGAGCTTGATCTTCTTTGGCAGCAGTTCAGTCCTGTAGCAAACACCAAATACAGCATAGCAGCTGCAGACCAGTACTCTAGGCAGTCAGATACCACATATGAACTGGCAGCTACAGTCCAGTCCTTTCTGCAGTCAGACACCAGGCACAAACCAACAGCTTCATTCCAGTGCTTATGGCAGGCAGACACCAGGCATGAACCAGCAACTAGCTGTATTTCAATCCTGAAGAACCTGCAAGGATCTCCAACAGGTCTGAGGCAAGGTCACAGAAGCAGCAAGCAGTTCTTGGGCGAGTTTCTCTCAATAGCAGCATTACCACAAGTTGAGCTCAACAACTCTATGTAAGGTAAACCGATACAAGTGTGTCTTTGGAGAAGAATAGTGAGATGGAGCAAACCAAACCAAAGTTCATTGCTTATCTCCCATTGTCTGTAGGATCATATTTAGGACATCAAGTGTCTTTTCATTTGTTTGCTATAGTATAACAACCTTTCACCTGTGTCTGCTTTAGGAAAACAGTTTTTCACGTGTTTCGTATTTGGTTTAGCAAGACATGCTTTCACCTGTGTCCCCAGCAAACCATCATTTGACATAACTAACTTTCCAAAGAAACTAGAAGTTACCACTTCATAGCGGTGTTCACCTTTCCACTAAAGAATCCATTAACAAGTGCAATATTGTTGATCCCTATTTCTTATTATCAAAAATCCCTTGATTCTAGCCATGAATCTTTTGAAACCATACTATGTAACACATACACACACACACACACATACACACACACACACACCACTGAAAATTTCCTGTATGCAATGTCTCTTCACTAATTTATTCTACATTTAATAAAGTTTTTTAAACAGAGGCTAAGAAAATGTATTAGCTCTCAACTGAAATCACTGTTAATTTATTTGTTATTCTATAACCAGTATTAACAGTGGGCTCTAATCCAGTTTGGTAATTTAAAATTCACTATTTGGAAATAAGTAGTCTTTATAAGGCTCAGGCTTCATAGCCACAGAAAGAGAATTTAATGGAAAGTATTTCCTGATGCTGCTTTAACTTTGAATAGTTCTCCCTTCAACTCCAGCCTGTCAAGTAGTTAATGATCATAAACAAATGCTTGAATGTACTAGAGATATTGCTATTTAAAACAAAATTATAGTCAAACTACTGGCAAAGGAAAAAATTCCCCGAAATGAGAATCATCTCCTAAATCATATGTTAATATATATATATATTTTTTTTTCCTCTTACTAGAGTGGGCAGCAGATGAAGGTCGGCTTTCAATTGGAGAATAATCCCTAACAAAACTGGTCCACAAACTGGAATCATGATGCCTAGAGAAACAATGTAGACTATTGGGGAGGTAGTGTCTTAGTGTTTCCATTGATGTGAAGGAACACCATGACTAAGGCAACTCATATAAAGGCAAACATTTAATTGGGGGAGGCTTACAGTCTCAAAGGTTCACTCCATTATTGTGCAGGTGAGCATGGTGCTGGAGATGGAGCTTAGAGTTTGACATCTTGATCCACAGGGAGCCAGAAAGAGACTGACTTCTGCAGGCAGCCAGGTGAAGTTTCTCTTTCCACACTGGATGGAGCTTGAGAATAGCACTTCAAAGCCTACCCCCACAGTGATGTACTTCCTGCAACAAGGCCACACCTACTCAAACAAAGCCACACTTCCTAATAGTAGCTTTTCCCATGGGCCAAGCATATTCAAACAAGTAGATATGTATAAAAGAATGGATCCTGAAAATGGGATGTTCTTGACAAAAACAAATGGTCTTTATTATAGTATAGCAACCATAAGAATTTTAAAGAGTAGATCTTGTCTAAAAAGAAATTTCATGTATTTGGAGATGGCTCAGTTGATGTTCCACAAGCATGGGAATGTGAGTTAATTCCCAGGATACACACAAAAGCCAAGGGTGGTAGCATGTACCTGTAATCATCTACTGATGAATAAGGACTATCTTAACTTCTAGGCCAGTTGAGCTACATATTGAACTCCAGTCCAACCTGGACAAATTCTGTATTGACAAAAAAGGAAAGGAAAGGAAAGGAAAGGAAAGGAAAGGAAAGGAAAGGAA
>NW_021604562.1:2168856-2191213 GCF_004785775.1 Grammomys surdaster | reverse complement strand
GGAAAGGAAAGGAAAGGAAAGGAAAGGAAAGGAAAGGAAAGGAAAGGGCAAGAAAAGAAAGACAGAAAGGGAGGGAGAATAGAGGGAAGGAAGGAAGGAAGGAAGGAAGGAAGGAAGGAAGGAAGGAAGGAAGGAAGGAAGGAAGATCCCCTTCAATTACTGGAGATCAGGCCTCTATCCCCACCTTCACAAGATTAGAATCACCACAGCCCTTCTATACTTCGAGAAGGGAGGAGATGTCAGGGGCAGCCCTGCTTATACACTGATAGGCCTAAAATCAGCCCTAGGCCTAAAATCAGAAATAGGCCTGTCATACATGTATGCTAACACCAAGTCTTGGGTCTCTGTGGAAAAACATTGAAACAGGGGGTTATAAGCTATTGTAAACAGGCAGCTTTTGTGGAAATTTACCAGCCTGAGTAGTCATAGACCTTGTAAATAGGTAGCCTTGACAGATATTACCAACTTAGATAAAGACAAGTGAATCATAGACAGAGTCATAGTGATTGGTCAGCCTGAACCTTTACCCAGCTGATACCCTGTTCTGAAAGATATCTGTACTCCCCCTGAATACCCATGCTCTGGTGTCATCCCCTTCTCCACGTCCTGTCTTTTTGCATTTATAACCCATGTGTGGGAAGGATGGAGGAAGAGACAGAAGAAAGGATGGAGAGAGGGACAGATCAAAGGATGTTGGGAAGGAGTGACAGATGAAGGATGTATGGAAGGAGGAAGAGTGGGAGTCAGTGATGCCCTTGTCAAATGTTCATACATGAGAAAATTACTTCACTATCCATGGCTTGAATCAGATACAGGGTTCACTCTGAATTTTTCCTTCTAATCTTATTCATCTAAAACTCTGCCCCCCAACACACACAAAAATATTCCCCAAGGATTTCCTGATGCCAGTATTTTTTCTCCAGTCACTCATATTGTAGAATTGTCTTTAGTTTACCTATAAGCATAAATTTCTAAATTATTCTTCCAAATAGGCTCTATACTTATTCTCTGGAATCTGGGTATTCTGTATTCATCACCTTGATTGTTCCTGTTTACTGTAATCCAGGTGACTTAACTCTATTCAAAATCTTCCAATGGTTTTCTATCTTATCTTACATCCCAAGCCTCTTGTGAGATTCTGGTTTGAGCTTCCTCACCCTTGCAGAATAATCGTAAATTACTTCACCTTCCTCTTCATCTGTACAACCCTAGACACACTCCCTTCCCTACTGTTGATCAAATTGTCAAACACATTTCTGCTTTCCTATATGTTATTTACCTAGAATAGTTCCCTTGAGCATATATAATTCTTGTCTTCTGCCCAACTACTTGTACAAACATTTTAGTAGTGTTTTCTATTATTCTTTATAAAACAGAAACCACAAATGCACCCCAATATCCCCTCTATATCTCATCTTATGTTATCTTTTTCTTAACAACTTTTTTTCTCAGGAGAGAGCTCACAATTGATTCAATTGTATATATCTTCCAATGAGATTCTGTGCTCCCTATCACTAAAGATTATATGGTTTTCACTGCTCTATCAGCATGCACAACAAAGTTCAACTCCAAGAAGGCTTGCAAATATTTGTTAAAAAAAGGAATTCACAAATTTGGATCATCAGCAATTCCTGTCAATGCAACTTCTAAGATTTATGTCAAACTGTTTTATTTCTCTCCAAATCATTGATGTAACCTTAGTTTAAACTTCTCTTATTTTTTCCTATCCCTCCCACTTCTGGTCTTTTGACCACTACTCTCAATCTCCTACTTTTTTCACAGTGTAGTCTTCTAACAATGTATATCAGATTATATCTTCTCCTAGGCAAAACTCCCCAGTGGCTTCTCATTCCTTTTAGGATGAAATTCAAACCCCTTCAAAGCTCTGCATGACCTAGTTTCTGCCAACTTTCCAACCTAATTTTATATCACTCTCCTCTGCACTTAAGTTTTTTTTTTCTTCTGTGCATACAAGGAACCATTTCAGTGTTTCTTAGGTACCATTTGTTCTGCCAGGATTTCTTCTCTTCTGACTTTCCATGTTTTAGGTTATCAACCTTATAAGAAATACCTTCTTTGCTATGTGAAATGAGACTCATTTCATCATTGTCTTATAATGATGTCTCATGTTTTTCTTAACATGTACTCAAATTTATAATAATATGTATATATTTATTTCTTTCATCCACCATGGATCGTGTTTGTTTTGTTTACCAATAATTATCCATTTTTAGTAAAGTTTCTGGAATACAATAAATGAATTAGGATTTTTGTCTAAACCAGTATTTCTCAACCTTCTTAATGCTTTATTACACTTCTTCATGTTGTGTTGATGTCCCCAATGATACAATTATTTTTGTTGCTACTTTACAACTGTAATTTTGCTACTTTTATGTGTTGTAATGTAAATAGTTTTGAATATAGAGATTTGCCAAAGGAGTCTTACCCCACAGGTTGAAAACTACCTGTCTAAGTCAGTGTTATTTAAACCTATATAATTTTCCTAGGATTTTTCTCTTACAGAGATCCAAATAATATACCAACATAATGAACTATAACTTTCTTGTTAAATTCTTCTATTTAAGAAAGCAGAGTGCAGTTTTGGTATTAGCATATAGAATAAATTCTTAATTCTTAAATGATGGCCATCTCTTCTCTGAATATTTCTGTGAAAATGTTTTATGGAGCTACTTCCTATGTAAGAAATCTGATATGTAAATGAATTAATTTTACACAAAGTATAGTGAGTTATCATGAAGACTGGGAATGAGTCAAAAAGCAATAGATAGATATTTGTTTCATGTCTGATCTCTATTTATGAAGATTCTCTCAGTGTCCAAAGTTCATATTTTATGTTCTTTATCACCAAGTATGCCATTCTTTGCACATTTCCAATTTGCTATCAAGAGAAAAGCATAATAATGTGATAATTCATAATGCCTTGGCTTCTGAGACCCTATCTGTAATGAAATGGTATGTGCCTCAACACTATATTTCCTTAATGTTTAGTACAATATATTTAATATAGATTCCATCATAATACATAATACTTAATCTCTCATCCCTTATGAATACTGGTTTCTAATGAGGCTTTTAGAAGTCAATTAGGTGTTTCCATCACAAATACCTTAATGAAAACCTTGAACATAGAAGAAAATCTGAGAGCCAAGAAGCAACATGGAGTAAACATTCTAATATCTAATAAGATAAACATTTAACCAAAATTAATCAAAAGAGATGGGAAAGGACACTTCGTACTCATCAAAGGAAAAATTGGCCAAGATGATCTCTTATGAACATCTATCCCTCAAATGCAAGGCCACCACATTCATAAAAGAAACATTAATAAAGCTTAAAAATTACATAATGAAACTCACATGTTAATTGTGGGAGAATTCAACATACTGTTCATAGCCATAGAAACAGAACATCCTTTTCTCAGGTCATAGAAACAGAAACTAAACACAGAAATAATGACACTAACAGAGGTTATGTATGAAATTGACTTAAAAGATATCTACAAAGCATTTCACTCAAACACAAAAGAATATATCTTCTAAGCACCTCACAGAACACTCTCCAAAATTAACCCTATAGTAGATCATAAAGCAAGACTCAACAAATACAAAATAATTTAAATAACTCCTTGTATTCTCTCACATCAAATGAATTGAAGCTCAGGATTAAAGCTGGCCTTCAACAGCAGAAACTACAGAAAACCTACAAACCCATGGAAAATGAACAACTCTCTACTCCGTGATCACTTTGTCAGAAAATAAAGAAAGAAATTAAAGATTTTCTAGAATTAAATGGTAATGAAAGCATACCACACCCAAACATATGAGAAACAATGAAAGTGGTACTGAGAGAAAATTCCATAGCACTAAGTGCCTTCATAAAGAAATTGGGAAGTTCTCACACTAGTACTATAAAAGCATACGTGAAAGCTCTAGGAAAAAAGAAAAGCAAACACACCCAAGAAGAGTAGATGGCAAAAAATAATCAAACTCACAGATGAAAACAATACATTAAAAACAGAATAATACAAAGAATCAATGAAACCAAGAGCTGATCCTTGGAGAAAATCAAAAAGATAGACAAACTCTTAGCCAAACAAACTAAAAGGCAGAGATAACCTACCCAAATTAATAAAATCGGAACTGAAACAACAGACACTGAGGAAATTCAAAGAATCATTAGGCCCCATTTCAAAAGCCTGTACTCCACAAAAATTGGAAAATCTAAATAAAATGGATGACTTTCTAGATAGATACCACTTACCAAAGTTAAATCAAGATCAGGAAAACCATTTAAATAGTCATCTAACCCTGAAGGAAATAGAAGCAGTCAGTAAAACCTCCCAACCAACCAACCACCAAACAAACAAAAAACCCCAGAGCCAGACAGATTTAGTGCAGTATTCTACCAGAGCTACTACCAATAACTCCTCAAACTATTCCACAAAATACAAACAGAAGGAACACTGCCAAATTCATTCTCTGAGGCAACAGTCACCCTGATATGTAAACCACACAAAGTCTCAACAAAGAAATATAATTTCAGACCAATTTTCTTTATGAATATTGATGCAAAAATACTGCATAAAATACTGAATAATTGAATGCAAGAACACATCAAAAACAGCATCTACCATGATCAAGTAGGCTTCATGGCAGGGATGGAGGGACAGTTGAATATATGAAAATCTGTCAACATAATTCACCATATAAACTAACTGAAAGAAAAAGATCACATGATCATCTCATTAGATGCTGGAAAAGCCTTTGACAAAACTCACCACCACTTCTTGTTAAAACATCTAGAAGAGATCAATGATAGAAGATTCATACCTAAAGATAATAAAACAATGTACAACAAGCCAATAGGCAACATTAAATTAAGTGGAAAGAAATGTAGAGTAATTCCACTGCAATCAGGGACAAGAAAAGGTTGCTCACTCTCCTCCTCTATATTCAAAATAGTACTTAAAGTTCTAGCTAGAAAAATAAAACAACTTAAGGAGATCAAGGGTATAAAATTGTAAAGGGAGAAATCAAAGAATTGCTAGTCATAAATGAGCTGATACTATACATAAGTGACACCAAAAATTCTACTAAAGAATTCCTGCAACTGATTAACAACTTGAGAAAAGTGGTTGGATACAAAAAAAATCAGTAACCCTCCTATACACAAATAAATACTAATGAATCAGTAGCCCTCCTTTATACAAATGATTAACTGGATGTGAAAGAAATTAGGGATTCAATACTATTTACAATAGCCACAAAAACTATAAAATATCCTAGGATAACTATCACCAAGCAAGTGAAAGACCTGTATGATAAGTCTCTGAAGAAAGAAACTGAGGAATACATGAGAAGATGGTAAGATTTTCCATGTTCATTGGAAGATTAAACAGTAAAACTGGTCATCTTACAAAAGGCATTCTATAGATTCAATGAAATCCCCACCAAATTCCAGCACAATTATTTACATACCTTTAAGTAACAATTCTCAAGTTCATGTGTATTGTACAATCCTGTACAATAAAAGGACCTCTGGAAGTATCACATTCCTGATTTCAAGCTGTACTACAGAGCAATAGTGATTTTAAAAAACTGCATGGCATTGACATAAAAATGGAAAGGTTGATCAGTAGAATCAACTGAAAGACTCAGAAATAAACCCACATACCTACAAACGATTTTTGACGAAGACTCCAAGACCATACATTGGAAAAAAGAAAGCATCCTCAACAAATGGTACTGGTATAACTGAATGTCTGCATGAAGAAGAATCCAAATAGACCCATATCTATCACCCTGCATAAAATTCAAGTTGAAATGGATCAAACTTCAACTTAAAATTGAACACACTAAATCTAATAGAAGAGACACATGTTGGCATAGGAGACAGAACACCAATAGCTCAGGCACTAAGAACAACAATAAATAAATGATCAACAATTAATAAATGAGACATCGTGAAGCTGAAAATCTTTTGCAAGGCTAAGGACACCATCAGTAGAACAAAACAGCAGTCTACAAAATGGAAAAATATCTTCTCCAATCCTATACCTTTCAGAGATCTATTATCCAAAATATATAAAGAACTCAAATTAGATACTAAAAAACCAAATAACACAATTAAAAAGTGGGATACAGAGCTAAGCACAGAATTCTCAACAGGTGAATTTCAAATTAGCTAGAAGCACTTAAAGAAATGTTCAACATTCTTAGTCATCAGGGAAATAAAGGTTGAAAGAATTCTGAGATTCCATTTTTTCACTCAACTGAATGGATAAGAATAAAAACTGGAGTGGGAGCTCTTGCTGGTAACATTCCTCCATTGCTGGTCAGAAGGGCAAACTGATACAACCACTTCGGAAATCAACTTGACAATTTCTTAGAAAATTGGGAATAATTTTACCTCAAGACCCAGCTGTACCATTTCTGGGCATATACCCAATAGAAATCCCACTATTCCACATGGACACTTCCTCAACTATGTTCATAGTAGCTTTATTCATAATACTCAGAAACTGAAAACATCCTTGATGCCCCTCCAACTAAAGAACAGATAAGGAAAATGTCTTATATACACACAGTAAACTACTCTTCAGTTATTAAAAGGAAAGGCATCATGAAATTTGCAGGCAAATGGATGGAACTAGAAACTATTATCCTGAGTGAGGTAACCCAGAGCCAGAAGACATGCATGGTATATACTCACTTATAAGTGGACATTAGTCATAAATTAGAGGATAATCATACTACAATCCACAGACCCAAAGGAATAAAGTAATAAGGAGGGCCAAAGGGAAGATGTGGGGATCTTACTCTGTCAGTCAAGGTGAATGGAGGAAAGAAATTTAGTAGGAGAGGGAGTGAGGAGAGGCACAAGAATGGGACTCAGATGTGGGGAGAGGGAGTCAGGAGAAGGCTAGGAGTGAGAACAAAAATTGATGGGGGTCATCTCTGGGACTAGCTGGAGACCTGGGATGGAAAAGGCTTTCTGGAGTCTATGGGTGGAGATTACTGAGATTACTGCTAGTGGGCAATATAGATACTTAAGTGGTCACATCCTGTAGCCTGGCAGGACTACCAGTGAAGAGAGGAAGACACCAATTGATCCATGAAACTTTCAACCCAAAATTTGCCCTATCTACAAGACATGTAGATATAAAGATGGAGCAGAAATTGAAGAAATGGCCAACCAATAAATGCCTGGCCCAACTTCAGACCCACCCCATGGGAGAGAGCCAACCCCTGACACTATTAATGATGCTCTGCTAGGCTTGCAGACGGGAGCCTAGCATAACTGTCTCCTGAGAGGCTTCATCCAGCATCTGATGGAAACAGATACAGAGACCCACAACCAAATATCGAACATCAGGTGGAGCTTGGGGAATCTTCGGAACTCATAGGGGATAGAATTGGAAGAGCCAGAGGGGTCAAGGATACCATAAGAAGATCTATAAAGTCAGCTAACATGAGCCCATTGGGACTTACAGAGACTGTACCACCAACCAAAAAGTGCAATTAGACTGAACCTACCCACACAACCCCCCCCCACACACACACCACATATGTAGTAGGTATACAGCTTGGTCTTCATGTGGGTCCAGAGTAAGTAGAGCAGGGGCTGTCTCAGTCTTTGTTCCATGCCATTGGCTCCCCTTCTCCTACCTAGACTGCCAGATTGGGCCTCAGTGTGGGAAGTGTTTAGTCCTGCTAAAACTGGATGTCCTAAGGTGGGGTGGTATTCAAGAGGGGTGTGGCTTCCCCTTCTCTGAGGAGTAGGGGAGAGGTAATGGAGAGAGGTATTTGTAAGGATGGAACTGGAAGGAGATGGAGGACAGGGGGCCTTGATTGGGATGTAAAGTGAATAAGTAAATACATTAATGAAAGATAAAAAAGAAACTGAGTAATTTTTCTAATGATGTTTATCTTTTAGAAGATTTTTATCTGTTTGATTGTTTGTTTTTGTTTTACATTTTTGAGACCACATCTCACATTGTAGCTCATGCTGACCAGAAACTCACTGTGTAGCTTAGACTGGCCTTATACATCTGAAAATCCTCTTTCCTCATTCTCCCAAATACTAGGATTATAGATAAGAGCTACCCAGCTGTTAAAAAAATAGCATCATGAAATCTGCAGTCAATTGAATGGAACTAGAAAAAGATCATCCTGAGTGAAATAACCCAGTTCCAGAAAGATAAAACTGGTATGTATTCACATTTGAGAGAATATTAGCCATTAAGAAAATGAAAATCAAGCTACAATCCAAAGACCCAGTGGCTGGAATTATGGATGGGAAAGAAGTAGTGTGGAATCGTAGTACAGTGGAAACTTCCTGGAATCTATGAAGATGATCTTAATGGGGTTCCTAGTAATGGAAGATATGGAGTCTCAAAAACAAAAGGAATGAAAAAAATAGATAAAGAACTATCACACTCAGCTTGATTCATAATCTAATAGTACAAACACAAAACAACACATTGTCCAAGTGTGTATTATCTTAAGCCATAATTATTCAATTCCTAAAATATAAGTTAATTATACCATATATTAATATAAATTTAATTCCCTGAGCTACTCCAAGTTCTACAAGAGAAAATAACAAAGACCTGATGATCCAGGGCTTGGTAGATTGTTGTGATCCATACTTAATGCCATCCTAGCAATGTTGGGCTGCTCCCCTCAACTTACAATGTTCAGCTTCCACCCAAAGGAGCTGCTGTACTCTATGATTTTCTGTAACCTCTACCCTCCAGGAAACTTGTAGTGACTTTGGCATTATTCTTACTTTACAAGGAACATTGTCAGCACTGTGCTGAGCTCATATACACACTGAGAGTCGCATAGCCATTGAATATGATATCAACCTCTACCTTCAATATCTTCCCTTTGGATATTGGGAAATAATAGCTAAAGCACAGGTTCAGACAGGAAAAAAACCCACATGATTCAGTCAACTATCTAATGTGTAAGGAGCAAGGTGATATGTGAAAAGAGGCTAGGTGGGCATGGGGAGTGATGAGATCTTACGGAAATGCTTCATATGCATCCAGAACTGAGAATATAAATTTCTAGAAGCAGGTTATGCCTGGGTTAAGCTAGACATAGTAGAGGTAAAGACTCAAACCTGGAAATCTGGATGCTCAGTCTTTTATATCTCCATGGGAAATGAGTGTGGGTTTTAGTAGTAAAAGTAAGGGATTTTGACTATAAACAAGCAATAAGTACTGAGATATCTGATCAATTAGGGTAAAGGCCATGAACACAAAATAAATATCAAAATATGTTGGAGCTATCCTGGTTTTAAAACAAACAAACAAAAGAATATTGCTTTTGGTGTTAGCTGTAGGGACAGCTTCCATATGGGTTTTCTAATTGTGAAGATAGGCAAGGTAGAAAAAGCAGTGGTTATACTCACACACAAAAAATGTCCACCTATTATCTGGCATAGCTAAAGAATGGCCTCAGAGAATATGACATTACTACATCACTCCATGACCAGAGATTATAGAAGAACCTGATAGCAGTGCCAAACAATTGTTTCAAGTATCTTCAGATTATACAAATGTGGCCATTCCCTTTCTGATACAAAACACACAACTTGCGCAAGAGGGTGAGGTAACTAGATTAGGTGGCAGAAATTGCAAGAGGTAAGTAACATATGTCATCAACTGTTGCCACCACTTCTAATGCTATAGGTCAAAGAATAATTCATAGTTTGAATGACGATGGAAGAAAGACAATGCTTAGTTCACTGGTGCTTTGAAATTATATTGTCTTCAATATGAGAACAGGTTGTTCCAGAATAAAACCTTAGAAAGAAAAAAAATAGCATAAAGTGTTTAAAATTCTGTGAAAGAAAGACTCTAATCAAGCAGAAGGACAATCTACTTACTAGAATATCCTTTTAGTAAGGGTACATGGACAAGTCTTTGAAAACATCCCTTAGTACTGAGCCCTAGGGTTTATTTACTCAACTCTTTTTCCAGAATACAAACCCACAAACTATCACAAAGTAAGTAAGTGAGGATTGAATTCAGTGAGGTATGAGTCCATACTTGGAACATCACAGCTAGATGTCACAAGAGCATCTTAGAAAGTGTTGAGGATGTGGAACTCAAAGCTCAGGACTTCTTGAAGAATGGGACATAGCAAAGACCTTATTTGCCAGGGGCTAAAAGAAGGCTATGTTTAATATACATATAAACTTACAGAAGCAAAGGCTTCATTTTCTCTGTTCTTTGCAATGTTCTGTTTCCAGACATGAATAGGAAGCCTCACAGTCACTAACTTCTAGGTTGCCTTTGACCAGTAATCTAATGCAAAGTACAAAATCTTTTCTTGTCCCAGTAAATAGCAACAATCTCCTGACTTTGTATGCACTATGTGCTGCAGAGATGTTAGTTAAGGTTTCAGTTGTGAGTTTCTATTAATACTTTTTATTGTTAGCAAATATTCCAATGATTCTAATGAAATGTCAAGCAACTGCCAAATATCCAGCCTGTTTCTAATTTCTAGTCTTTCCTTTTAGAGCTTTGATCTGGCAAAAGTATTTCTTTCCTCTTAAAGGGCTAACTTTATAGAGATATTTTGGTAATAGACATCTTCTCTAATTTTGAAGGAAATTTAAATAAACAGAACAAACAAAGAAGCTTGGGCATCCCAATTAGATGGCTTTCTATAAAGATCATGGCTTTCATAGTAGACTTATTTTTATAAAATGTTCAGATTAGCAGAAAACTCAAGCTGTCCCTTTGACTACATTTTCTCCTCTTGTCTCGGGCTTATGAATTAGAGGTCCTATTTTTGGCAGATTTGAAAATAGGACATGGGTATTAGAAAGATGCCATGGTTTTTCTTCTTGAACCATTTGAAAAGAAGTGCTGAGGAAGGCATCATTTTTAGTGTGCTCTTCTAGCAACTTGGGAAGAATTTGACTGCTTTATTGCTTGTGAACACACAGTCCCCAGGGCCCTATATTCTTAGGATAAAATGAGCTTTGGGATGTCAAGAGCCTCCATGGAGGCCTCTTTTATTGCTTACAAACTTCCTCTGTGATTAAGATCCATCCCAGACCTCTACAGTTAGGTTGCACAGGCCCCATATCTGCATATCTGCTAGCCAATTTCCTCTCTTCTTAGGGGTTCTCACATAAGTGCTCAAATATGGAGGTTTTATTCTGTTCAGAAAGGAATTGTAAAGCTGACATCCAGAATCTATTATAGCACACACCTTAAGTCCCCAACACAATAGTCCTTTAAAAAATGCTTTCACTTTTCAGTGAAAGTAGTTGTGACTTTAGAGAGGTTTTTCACCCCTTCTTCTGGATATGTTCTATATTCTGCTCTAAGGACAGAAGAAAAGTGGAAATAGTCTTCTAGTTCAAAAAAAGCTAAATGAACCAGGATGTGGGGGAGGTGTGGGAAGCCTGTACTTTTCTTATACAGGCATCTGGCTGCTACAAAAAAAAAACCCTACAGTTCCTTAAAAAGAAAGAAAAACTTTTATGTTCTACATTAATTTCTGATGAGTCAAATCAAGAGTTACTTAGCTTCTCCTAGGAAAGCAATAAATATAGCAGTGCATTTTTAAAAGGGTTTTAATTATGAAAACACTAACTACATTTAATTGAAGTATACTAGAATCCACTAATATACTTATTTGTTAATAAGTATAATCAAAGAGTTCTTGATATGATTAAGACTTACATTTAAAAAACTAATTCTCCTTCCTCTAAACACCTACCATATTTTTGGACAGTATCTATATCATAACTGTGTCACTATCTGCAAGAATAATCAATCTATGCCACAGATTTTTACTACTTATGGTATAACTGCTGTATGTACACATAAAGATAGATAGATAGATAGATAGATAGATAGATAGATAGATAGATAGATAATTTGTATGTATATGTGTATAATGTGTATCTATATATGCATATACTATAGTACAATAAAATATAATATATACACATATAAAAACAACAGTCTTAATTCTTTCAAAATTGATGGCTCATAATACCCTAGAAAATCCCATCCCTTCTACCAGTTGGGCATCAGGGTAGCCACTGAGGTCAAGGGCATTTCTCATCCTATGACAGAAGAATTAAGACTCATCTATAATAACTTTAAAGAAGCCAGTTAGCAGATTGGAAAACTCTCCCAACCAGGGCTGCAGATAAGAGACATAGCATGTCTGTGGAGGGCAGATAGAGTTATTACATTGTGTTGACATGGGCACAGCCATGTGAATGACATCAGTGCCTCAGACCCATTGGAATGCCCACATCTTCCCCAGATGAAGCTCAGTGAGTAATAAAGACTTCTCCTGGTCTATGTGTGCAGGTTTACAAACAATTGACCAGTGTGTATAAAATATAGTAAAGTTTCTCCCTCTCCATGAAGGTGACCTGACATTGCTCCCCTGAAGAGACCTCCTCATGAGAGTAGCTAGCTCTTCCTCTCCCCTTTGTATTGTACATAATAAATTGAGTTTCTGGGTTGAGTAGTAGGTTCCTTCCACCAGAACAAGTGCAACTTACCCAATCCCAGAACTTTTATATCTGCATCAGTTGGTTCTTCAGTGTCTGATTTTCCTTTACTCTTTGTTCGTCCCAATCAAATCAATCTGTGTAGGATGAATCACATGTCCTAGAATAGCATGCAACTTACAAATGTGGGAGGAGAGCACTATTTCAATAAAGTTTCACCACTCCCGTAGTCAATGGATTTTGAGCTCCTAAATTTTGGCAGCTCCCTGGTCTATTTCTTTGTATCATAATATTATACATCATAATTAATCACCTCTATTTTCCAATATCCATGTGTTCAATACTTTGTTTCTAGACACAAGATTCCAAAAACTCAAATAAGTACCCTCTGAGCTGTAATCCACTTCTGAAAAAGTCTCAGATACTGGCTTCACTTCTTATATATGTAGGAAAATAGCTCTGGTAGGGGTTCCTAATACCCTTCATATTTCTAATGCTGCTTACCTTCTCACCCACAGTTTGAACTACTCCTCCTTTGAAACTCTTACCCTTCAGCCGTAACAATCATGTCTACTCCTTTGCCATCTGCACCTTTGACTCTAGTTTTTTGCTCCTTTACCTCTACATAACCCTTAAAGGTGATTTTTGTGTCTAATAGGTTCCTATGCTCAGGCTTTTTCTTTATACATTTGTAGTATTTCATTAGAAAACGTCATCTATTACTCTTCATCAAATAGAATATTAGCATCTACTACCTATTACATCTATTTGCTAAGTTAGTCTCCCTAAAGGCCAGCAAATAGATATTCCAAAGGTATATAAACAAAAATCCATGTCTAGATTCAATAACTTCTTTCTCCAGATTCCTTCAACTTCAAAAAATAGCAGCTTTCTATCTGATAATCTTATTTTGGTAGGAAACATTACCAACCATTATCATAATTATTGATTATATCACCGATAAAAATCACATATTAATAGAGTAACTTCCATAATTTTATTGTATTTCACCCTTCAGATGCTTCTCATCCATGCTTTAATTTCATAGATACCCTTGTGCTCTCCTTACGCTGTTGACATTTGCCCTGCCTCTACTTTCTAACCCATATGATACCACTTCTAATCATTTTTTAAAACAATATGTTTGATCAATTCTCTTACTAAGATTCAAAAATCAAGGACTAGAAATGTAGTTTGTTGGTAGAACATTTATTCAGTATCATGAGGGCCTATGTTTAATATCTATCAAAGCAAAAATAAAGAGTCCAAAAAAACAGATCCTTGATGCCTACAGATTATATTTATTATCTTTTTTTTAACCAAGGAGCTTAATGAACAGGAAGTGTGGCTCAAATCATCTGCTAAACACATAACAAACATTATATCTTATGCAAATCAATTTTCATTCCATTTGTGTGAGGCTGTTATAATTATTGTTCCAATTTTATAGTTAAGGATACCAAAACCCACAGAGAGAGAGTCTATAAATTTCCCAAAGCCACATATCTGGCAAGTGGTAGAGCAAAAACTTCATCTTGTTCTTTCTGAACTAGAACTGACAAACTTCTCAACCCATCATCTTGTTTAATGTGTTTGCAACATCATTTTTATGTTTCTAGCATATTCTTAGGCATCTAGACACCCCAAATTGTTCATCATTTCTCAACAACACAAGCCTACCTTTATTGCTTTTGTGTCGTATTCATTCTGCCTGGTGTCGATGTCAGGCCCTGCTTCTTTCTCCCAGCCCCATGCTCCCAGAAGTAAGACTCAAACTCAAGATACATTTACAAATACCTTGGTCATATAGCTAGGCTCTTCTAACTTAAAATATCCTATTGATTCCTTCCTACACTCTGCCATGTGGCTGGCTACTTGTGTTCAGGTACCATGTGTCCATTTAAGAACAGCTAAATTCAGGCCAATCTCTGTGCCTCATTCTTTCCCAATTTTTTTTCTCTTCTTAGGTGTCCCACCTTCTGTTTCCTACTTAAGCCATAAGCCATACACTTTTTAATGGACTGGTGATACATTCATACAATACACAAAGATATTCTCTCTACAGTCTGGAATGCTGTTTTTTCCATAGAATAGACTTACTAAATGTCTACTACTTCTCCTAGATGTAACACAAATATCATGACCATTAGGTAGCCCTGTTCAATTTCCCCACTTAAATCCCTTCCTCCTGTATGGAAACAATATCCATTGGACACACAACAGAATAGAAGCTCAGTCAGGGCAGATTGTTTGCTTTTCCCCCTGTTTTGCATGTGCACTATAGTCTAGCATGATGTTTGGCACATATAGGCAAACAACAAATTTGTTGAATAAATGAAGAAGTAATTAATAATATCTTTATCATAGGTCATACAATATTGTACTGAAGTTACTTGACACACTCATGTTTTCTTAAGCTTCTTAAGGTAGAACCACATTTTATATTGCATATTCATTGTTCCTAATGCAATGTTTGACTCAAAATACACATATATTAAATTCTTATTGTGTTAACTTTCTATCACTATAGTGGTGGCATAAACAGATTAAAAGGAGTAGTATTTTGATTTGCTTCCTAGCTTCAGAAATTTCAGTCCTTGGTTGTCTGGCTCCACTGTTTTTAAATTTGTGGTGATAGAGAACATCATGGTGTCAGGTACATGTGTTAAATCAGGATTGATCAAGGTGATATGAAAATAAGAAAGGAAACCAAACTCTACAGAAGCACATTGTCCTTTAGTCAAAGATATGAAGGACAGAAGTCTCTCTGTGGGAGTGTATACTGTGCACTGTGTCACAGGGGTGTTGGGAATTTAAAGGGCATAAATTGCAAACTTAGGTCGAAGTTTCCATTTACAGATCTGTTCCTACACAGTCTCAAAGTTGTAAATACCAAAGGGGGTTTGGTATGTTCATCATCTCATCAGGAACTTCCTGAATCCTAACTACCTGCAGTAAATGTTATCAGCATGTCAAGGATAGGGAAGTCATAAATGTATAGAGCCCCAAAATGTAGCGCCTATTCTGTAAAAGGGCAGCATATTCAGGGTGTGATGGCAGAGGCTTTATAGTAGGTCTATGTTGTCATAAAGGGGCAAGTGAGGGTCCTACAGGGAGACATTATATGATATGCAGAGAATCTATGGGTTGGGGGGGGGTTCCATTTACCATTGTGATGTGTCAGGTCACCAGAGAACTTGGCATCTAAGGAGAAATCTGTATTTAAAGAATCATTGGAAGGCTGAAACTTGATGATTTGTTTATAGAGTAAAACCAAGAGATTGCCCAAGAAAGTGGAGGTAAAGAAGGAAGAGTAGAATCAGAAGACATACAAAGAAAACAATGAAAGAAAATGCTGTCTATAAACACAGGCTCCCATATAGGGTGGGACAAGGATTTGTATTGTGTATTGAGGGGCCAGTGTTATTTGTTTGGAGATGAGGTGGCTCAGAATGTGAAAAATGCCGGTAGCATTAGTATGTTGGCCAAGACCAATAGCTTCTCATTCAGGATTTTGGAAAGAGTAGGTGATGGAAAGGAGCTGCAAGAAACAGAGCCTTCTTGTGAGGTCTGTTATATATACATATAGTGACTGGGAAGGGGTTGGCTATTACATAAAGAGGGGTGTGGATCTGTAAAAGTAATATAGATTCACAGTATGGGGCAACTCAGGAGCTATGGACTTTACTGGACATACAGACCCAGCTCTTAAATGAGTAAATGAAATTGGTTTCCCTTAAGTGATGGTGACTTCAATTTAGATGTATCCAGTTCTATCCCTTGGAATATAAGGAGAGATGTATGGGGAAAATAATCTTCTCAAGAGAAGAGTACACCAAAATTTAGCTAATAAAATATGGTCAGCCTTGAAGACTGAGCAGGTTATATCGATTACTATATATGTGTATTTATGTATATGTATGTAACATCAATTAATGAAAAATGCCATGAATTTGAAAAAAGAGTAAAGAGGCATAAGGTAAAGTTTGGAACATAACAAGGGCAAGAACATGAAAGAAAAAGAGAGGTTGTGACCAGTGAAAATGAAATTTTTAATTGAGGTAATTAGATATCATAGTTAGAACTTGAGAACAGACCCTGCCCCAAGGTCTGCCACTTACCCAAGTCAAATTATCATCCATCCCTGTCTCTTGCTTCTTGTCACCTTCATAGTGCTCTTTTTGTAAAAAGATTTATCTATTTATTTATTTTATGTATATAAGTACACTGTAGCTGTCTTCAGACACACCAGAAGAAGGCATCAGATCCCATTACATATGGTTGTGAGTCACCATGTAGTTGCTGGGAATTGAACTCAGGACTCCTGGAAGAGCAGTCAGTGCTCTTAACCACTGAGCCATCTCTCCAGCCCCTTCTCACTGATCTTAAGTGAGTGTCCTTATGCATTAACTTTGGGGGGGGGAACTAGAGATAGAGGAATACCCTAACAGGGGTATGAAGTCAAAATTGTTAAACAAGCAAGGCAAAAGGATGCTAGGAGAAAATTTTCCTTCTGGGTCTAGTCTTTTGGGGAACAGACGTCTAATCTCAACACCAAAGTAGTTTAGCAGACTCAACAGAGAGCTACAGAATACCACAGGAAGTGAACAGGAGAAAATAGAGAATTATGGGGCCCTGGGCTGTGAAGGGGCAGCATGGTTTCTGGTTGAGGACTAGCTAGAGATGGCTAGAGACCCAGAAGTTTTCTCTGCAAGGGATAGCATACATTTCGCCACGCTCCAAGACTCCAGGCTTCTGACACAAGGCTGAAGACCTCCATTGATCCTTGCCTTTCAATCACGTGGGGCAATGCCCCTACCAGCCCCTCCACAGGTAGAGGGCATGACTACAGGTTGCAGAGCCTCAATACATCTCCGTATTCATGAGTCACCTAAAGGCCAGAGGGTGTAACCAATTAAGCATTCCATCCCAGACCCTCCTCCTTCTTGCAAAAGGTATTTAACCTCAGACCCGCCCTGAGAACATGGGGTATAGCTTCATCCACTTTCTGCCATGACAACAAACCTTTCAAAACCATGGAGTACCTCTCATCTTTGGGGCCCACCACAGGGAACTGTGGAGAAGGCCTTCAACTACTAAGAAGTAGCCTAATCTCCCACCAGAAGACTTCCCTAAATTCCGGTCATAGAGGGGTCTTGACCCAAGGAGAGCTAGCTGAGCCAGCCATGACCCAGCCAAGCTAATTGTTGTGACCAAGAGTCTCTACCCAGTGGTGTGCCACCACAGCTTCTCCCCCTCACCCTTTTTGGCTATGGGTCAGTCCAACCTGAATACTACCCCACCCACATCTGGGTCCTTCTGTGGCCTCTCAGTGGTGCCTGGAAGCCCAAAGGCTGAGACCAGCCAGTTTACAGCCAGATGTCTCGGACCCAGTACCTTCAATCCAAGAGCTCTAGCTCACAAGGGGTCTCAGATTGTGATCTCCCCACGCCAGGAATGGAGCCCAGCAGCTTCCCACAGCCCAGCATCCACCCTGTGCTGCATGGAGTGAGCACAGTTGAATTACCACATTTCTCCCCTCTGAGCCACGGCTCCAACCACCTAAGGCAGCAGACACATGCGGGACCCACAACTCAGCCCAACAGAACCTATGCCCATGAGCACGCTACAGCCCAACAGAGAACTAGTGTAATCAAGAGCCAAAGACCACATAACAAAATCCTTAATACAGGCATAAGAAGCCCTCTACTAAGTTGTTAATCAGGGTTGTCCAAAAGAGTCCCAAAAACATTATAGGCTCTCATTATTGCTCTTGGTTAGCCACACAGATAGAATGCAAGTCTCTATTTTTAAAACACCCATGTATTTCAGACCCATGTCCAAGAGGCCACTGATCTGGCACTGACCTGAATGCCTTCTACAAGAGGGCTATCTTTCACAATACAAGCTTGCAAAGAAAGAAAACAACAGTCCTATTTATGAAATCTATGTTCATAAAACAACAACCAACATGGCTTGATAACCTTAAGGGTATAGTAATGTCATGCATACCATTGATGGTAATGGACAACTCTTTAATTACACTTAAGACATGATCAATCAGAGGGAAATGATGCCTCACACAGAAACTAAGCCAGCTATCCAGGGCAATTTGTAGCCACTAATTTATTAAATTAGCATAATCCCTAACTACATTTCAAACAGTTATTACTAAAACAGCATAATCCCTAACTAATTTTGAAACATTTGTCTCTATACTCACAGTTATGAATGGAGCTCTCATATCTCATCAAGGCAACTTTGCTTTGCAACATATGAAGTCCATTATAGAAAATTCAAGTAGGCTTTATCCCAGGGATGCAGGGATGATTCAATATACAGAAGGAAATCCAGCAATATAATCCAATATTTAAACAAACTCAAAGAAGAAAACTACATGATCATCTCACTAGATGCTGAGAAAGCATTTGACAAAATTCAACACTCCTTCATGGTAAAAGTCTTGGAAAGAGCAGGAATTCAAGGCCCATATCTAAACATAGTAAAAGCAATATACAGCAAACCAGTAGCCAACATCAAACTAAATGGAGAGAAACTTGAAGCAATCCCACTAAAATCAGGGACTAGACAAGGCTGCCCACTCTCCCCCTACCTATTCAATATAGTACTGGAAGTCCTAGCCAGAGCAATTAGATAACAAAAAGAAGTCAAAGGGATACAAATAGGAAAGGAAGAAGTCAAAATATCACTATTTGCAGATGATATGATAGTATACTTAAGTGACCCCAAAACTTCCACCAGAGAACTTCTCAACTTCAGCAAAGTGGCTGGATAATATAAAATTAACTGAAACAAATCAGTAGCCTTTCTCTACTCAAAGGATAAACAGGCTGAGAAAGGAATTAGGGAAACGACACCCTTCACAATACTCACAAATAATATAAAATACCTTGGTGTGAATCTAACCAAGCAAATGAAAGATCTATATGACAAGAACTTTAAGTCTCTGAAGAAAGAAATCGAAGACCTCAGAAGATGCAAAGATCTCCCATGCACATGGATTGGTAGAATATAGTAAAAATGACCATCTTGCTGAAAGCAATCTAGATTCAATACAATCCCCATCAAAATTGTAATACAATCCTTCATAGAGTTAGAAAGAACAATTCTCAGATTCATTTGGAATAACAAAAAAATCCCGAGGAGAAAAAAAAAAAAACTATTCTCAACAATTAAAGAACTTCTGGGAGAATCACCATCCCTGACCCCAAGCTGTACTAACAGAGCAATGGCGATAAAAACTGTATGGTATTGGAAGAGAGGCAGACAAGAAGATCAATGAAATAGAATTGAGGACCCAAAAATGAACCCACACACCTATGGTCACTTGGTCTTTGATAAAGGAGCTAAAATCATCTAGTGGAAAAAAAGACAGCATTTTCAACAAATGGTTCAACTGGTGGTCAGCATGTAAAAGAATGCAAAACGTTTCATTCTTATCTCCTTGTACAAAGCTCAAGTCCAAGTGGATCAAGGACCTCCACATAAAACCAGATACACTGAAACTAATAGAAGAGAAAATGGTGAATAGCCTCAACTACATGGGCACAGGGGAAAAGTTCCTGAACAGAACTCCAATGGCTTATGCTCTAAGATCAACAATATACAAAGGGGACCTCATAAAATTACAAAGCTTCTGTAAGGCAAAGGATACTGTCAATAGGACAAAATGGCAACCAACAGATTGGGAAAAGATCTTTACTAATCTTACATCCAATAGAGGCCTAATATCCATTATGTAAAAATAACTGAAGAAGTTAGACTCCAGAAAATCAAATAATCCTATTAAAAAATGGGGTACAGAGCTAAGCTGTCTCCTTAGAGGTCTGCCAGAGCCTGACATATGCAGAGGTGGATGCTTACAGCTAACCATTGAACTGATCACAGGGTTCCCAATGGAGGAGTTAGAGAGAAGACTGAAGGAGCTGAAGGGGTTTGTGGCCTCATGGGGAGAGCAACAATACCAACCAACCAGAGCTCCCAGGGTCTAAACTGCCAGCCTGGGAACACACATGGAGGGACAAATGGCTTCAGCTCTATATGTAGGGAAGGATGGCCTTATCAGACATAGGTGGGAGAGGAGGTCCTTGCTCCCATGAAGGCTTGATGTCCCAGTGTGGGGGAATTTGAGGGTGTGGAGGTGGGAGTGGGTAGGTGGGTGGGGCACATCCTCTTAGAAGCAGGAGGAAGGAGGATGTAATGGGGGTTTCTGGGAGGGAGAAAATGGGGAAAGGGGATCTGAAGTATAAATAAATTATCCAATAAAGGATTAATTCCAAAAACGAAAATTAAAAAGAAAAAAAAACAGAATTCAACTGAGGAATATCAAATGGTTGAGAAGCACATAAAGAAATGTTCAGCATCCTTAGTCATCAGGGAAATGCAAATTGAAACCACCCTGAGATTCTACCTCACACCAGTCAGAATGGCTAAGATCAAAAAGTCAGATGATAGCAGATGCTGGAGCAGAAGTGGAGAAAGAGGAACACTTCTCCATTGTTGGTGGGATTGCAAGCTGGTATAACAACTCTGGAAGGCAGTCTTGTACTTCCTCAGAAAACTAGACATAGGACCTGAGGACCCAGCTATACCACTCCTGGGCATATACCCAAAAGGTGTTCCAACATATAACAGAGACACATGCTCCACTATGTTCATAGCAGCCTTTTTATAATAGTGAGAATATGGAAAGAACCAGATGTCCTTCAACAGAAGAATGGATGCAGAAAATGTGGTACATTTATGCAATGGATTATTACTCAGTTAAAAACAATGACTTCACAAAATTCTTAGGCAAATGGGTGGAAGTAGAAAATATTATCCTCAGTGAGGTAGCTCAATCACAAAAGAACACACATGGCGTGCACTCACTGATACTAGCACTCGTGGATACTAGCCCTAAAGTTCCCAAGATACAATTCACTGACCACATGAAGCTCAAGAAGAAGAAAGACCAAAGTGTAAATGCTTCAGTCCTTCTTAGAAGGGGGAATAAAAATACTTACAGGAGGAAATACAGTGACAAAGCGTGGAGCAGAGACTGAAGGAAAGACCATCCAGAGACTGCCCCACCTGGGGATTCATATCATACACAATTACCAAACCTAGACACTATTGTCGATGCCAAGAAGTGCATGTTGACAGGAGCCTGTATAACTGTCTCCTAAGAGGCTCTGCCAGAGCCTGACAAATACAGAGGCAGATGCTCACAGCCAACCATTAGAATGAGCATGGGGTCTATAATGGAGGAGTTAGAGAAAGGACTGTAGGATCTGAAGGGGGTTGCAGCCCTATAGGAACAACAACAATATCAACCAAGCAGACACCCCCCAGAGCTCCAAGGGACTAATCTGCCAACTAAAGAGTACATATGGAGGGACCCATGGCTTTAGCTGCATATGTAGCAGAGAATGACCTTGTTGGGCATCAATGGGAGAAGAGGCCCTTGGTCCTGTGAAGGCTCAATATCCCAGTGTAGGGAAATGGGAGAGCAGGGAGGTGGTAGTGTGTGGGTGTGTGGTGGAACACACTCATAGAAGCAGGGCGAGAAGGGATGGGATAAGGGGGTTCTGGGTGGAAACTGGGAAAGAGGATAACATTTAAAATGTAAACAAAGAAAATATCCAATTTTAAAAAAAGAGAAAACTCTAACAAATCAAAATGCAGACTTGTGGAGCCCAGTTCCAACGGATACATCCGCAAAACAACCCTTGTACCTAATGCTCAGGGAAAACTGAAGAAGAAGAAGGAGAAGGAGAAGGAGAAGGAGAAGGAGAAGAAAAGAAAGAAAGAAAGAAAGAAAGAAAGAAAGAAAGAA
>NW_021604562.1:2164402-2168756 GCF_004785775.1 Grammomys surdaster | reverse complement strand
GGAGGAGGAGGAGGAGGAGGAGGAGGAGGAGGAGGAGGAGAACTATAAGAGCCAGAGGAATGGAAAATTCAATGTAGTACTCAGTCTCCCAGTAATATCAGAAGTTATACCCATAAAGTTTTACTGAAGGGATTGCCTAACCATGAGGTAAACATGGACATTATCAATAAACATACCAAAATATATGGGGGAAAGCCAATCATGCCTCAGTTCTACACATCAGATGACAGGCAAGTGATGAATGATGCAAGTGGGAGAAAAGAGCTTACTTATGGAAAAACAAATTATCCAATAACACAATGTCAGCCCAAAACATGATACAAGCAACTTTATACAGGCTGAGCAGATTATATTTAGGAATATGTAAGTATACACATGTGAAACAACAATTAATGAAAAAAGAAAGCCATACGTTTGAAAGAGCCAGGAGTGGTATGTGGGAGGATTTGAAGAGAAAAGATATTTTTAAAAATTGTATTTGAAAGCATTTTATCATGACTACAAAGGAGAATGTGAGGGTGATGGGATAAAAATGGTGAACGATAAGAGGTTTAAGCCTGAGGGTGATGATAATGTCCACCCCATGGTAATGCCAGTTACCATGATACCATGAGGGTTTACTTTCTTCCTTCTAGAAGGTAAGGAGAGACAATGATGCCCCATGTTTAGGATAAAGGAGACATCTTGCCCAGGATATGTGCCCGGTACCAGGAGATCCATTGACGAGTCAGAAGTAGGCTGGACTGAGGATTGTGAACCTTGGCCCTTCACTACAGTAGTTGAAACATGGAGTTGGAAGAACAGATGAATGGATGGCCACCAGTGCATCCTTGAAGATGGTCCATTTTTCAGTGACTCCATTGATCACAAGCTAGTCAGGCTCATGTGGGAGGTTCGGGTTGATATAGGTCTTAGCCCAGTGGTCCTTTTGGTTGTATCTAAAGCAGGGCCTGTTGAAGATGTCTTTCTGGAAGAAACTCTATGGTCATGTGACAGGATGGGCAGTAGGCAAATTGAGGACAGGCACTGAAAATGGTCACGCTGATCTCTTAAATCTTACCATCATTGTCCTTTTTCTTTCTCATTCCCTTATCTTCTCTACTATTAAATACCTTCAATGTTATATCTAAGAAGTCCTCTTGCATATCTTGGGCTTTTTATTTTAACTGCCTGAGTTTATGGCAGATGTCTGAGGAAGACTGGCTAATGATGTGAACATGGAGAAAAATGGTCCCAGAAAGAGGATCCCAAAAAGGGTGTCCTAACTGGAGTAGTTTCAGCTTGATTGGCCAAGAATAGGGCGGGATTTTCATTGGATACTTGGGTGATTTTTCTGGCCTAGTTGACAGTGAGGTGGGAAACTTTCTTGCATACCCTCTAAAAGGCATGCGATCAGAAATATCCACATGAAACTGATAATTCCAGCAGGGAACTACTGCTGGAACTGTCTCCTTTGCTGAAGGGCTGAAGCTATATCTAAAGTACATAAATGATCTGCATGTGCCAGAGTGAAGTGCCAGATGTGTTCTAATTTTGGTCTAGGATGAGAGTAAAAATTAGTATATAGTATATGTCATGTCAAGTTAAGTGGTGCATTTTGGACAGATGGTTTTCTAAAATGGAGGACATTTTCTGAAAAGGAGCCTAATCTTTCTTTTATCTGGTTCCTGTCTAAAAATGCAAAAGAGACCTGTTTTTTGGAAGGTCTGTCATACCCTGAAACCTCTGTTGGGAGAAGCATGTGGGCAAAGGTATTGTGAAGGGTACCTATGAGTATGGCGGTATGTATAAGGAGAGGAAAAATAGGGGTGAAGATGTGGTGGAGTACATGGAGGTAGAAGAAAGGTATGGGAGACAGGACTCTTGGAGAAATGTGTGAGGAGTTGGAGGTAGGTAGTGGGGAGCTAGCAAAAGTAATAGAAGGGGACAAGGTAGAAATTGAGATAAGGGAATTAGGGCTATTGAGGTTAAGAGGTAGGAGGTGGACTTCTTGGTAGGGTAAGGGGATTGTTCATCAGCATGATGGAAACTGGAGAAAGTGGAAGGAGGAGGAGGTGAGCTAGTAAGAAGTTGGGGTGGGAAGATTATTTGAAAAGAGGCTGTAGGAGCAGTAAAATCTGATAGGTTGTTAAGGTTGGACAGAAGGAATGGCATACCCAAAGGGTAAAGAAATCTTGAACATAAGGAAGCTCCAAGTGATCTAAATCCAGTGAGAACTTGGAAGTCAACAGAACAGAATTCAGACAAAGTAAACTTTATATAATTGATACTGAGGTGAGAGCTGGAGAAAAAGCAGTATACATAGCCAGTCTAGTGTCAGAGTGAACTAAGGTTTTGAGATTTGATTTTAGGCATGCCAAATAGTGGGTTTAGGCATTGACAATTTAGAACCCATATCATAAGTCAAGGGAATAGGGGAGACTAAAGTTGTACCCCAAGTCATTGTCAGGAGAGCAAACCTGATTTGCCAAAGAGAAAATCCCTTCCTTGTGAAATCAGGCAGTAAAAGCCAAGGAATTCTGGAACTCTGGAGTGCTTCCAAAGGTTGACCAGACCCTAACTTCTCACTGAGTTTTTGATGGGTGCAGTACAGCAGACAAATGGTAAAGAGCCTCTCTTCCTGGAAGTCAATAAATAGCTGTAAAGGCTGCAAAAATCCAGAGATTTTAGGCTGTGACTAGCACCTGGCTAGATCTTTCATAAGCCCAGAAGGAAGCCAAGGTATAGGTGGGTATGGGTGTCAGAAAAAGGGAGAGAAGCAAGTACGAGTGGCAAAATCATCCAGACTGGGAAGACTGTGGTAAGGAATCCCACAACCCACCCCACCCACCCCCCGGATTTTGACACCAACTGTTAGACCAGGACCGGTCTAGGTGATAGAAAAAAAAAAGAAAGAAGATTACTCAGCTATATATAAAAAAAAAAACAATGAATTCATGAAATTCTTAGGCAAATGGGTGGAACTAGAAAATATCATCCTGAGTTGAGGTGATCCAATCATAAAAGAACACCCATGGTATGCACTCACTGATAAGTGGATATTAGCCCAAAACTCAAAATACCCAAAATACAATTCACAGACCACATGAAGCTCGTGAAGAAGGAAGACTAAAGTATAAATGCTTCAGTCCTTCTTAGAAGGAGTAACAAAATACTCACAGGAGGAAATATGGAGACAAAGTGTGCAGCAGAGACTGAACGAAAGGCAATCCAGAGACTGCCTCACCTGGGGATCATCCATCCCATATATAGTCACCAAATGCAGACACTATTGTGGATGCCAAAACATGCTTGCTGACAGGAGCCTGATATAGCTGTCTCCTGAGAGGCTCTGCCAGAGCCTGACAAATACAGAGGTGAATGCTCGCAGCCAACCATTGGACTGAGCACAGGGACACCAATGGAGGAGTTAGGGAAAGGACTGAGGAGCAGAAGGGGGTTGCAATCCTATAGGAAGAACAATAATATGATACAACAAACAGACTCCCCACCCCCCACCCCCAGAGCTCCCAGGGACTAAACCACTAACCAAAGAGTAGACATGGGGGGACCCATGGCTCCAGCAGCATATGTAGCAGAGGGGGGAACCGGGCAGGGGGATAAATTTGAAATGTAAATAAAGAACATATCTAATAATAAAAATGAAAGAGGAGACTGACATTGATAGGAGAAGATTGTTCTTTAATAAGAATCAAGAAGGGTCAGAGTCTCTCCATGATTATTGAGACTGTATAGAGAGGTAAAGGGGACTTGGGAGTTTTATAGGTCAAAACAGGCAATTTTGGGGGTAGAAGTTTTGATCTACATATGTAGTCCCCTATAGTTGCAACATTGAAAATATCAATGTAATAAAGGTTGATATGTTGTTCTGATCAGAAGTTTTCTGGATCCTGACAGCCTGTAGTAGATGTCATTATCATGTCTACAAGAACAGGATAGGAATATCTATTTTCTCCACTCATCTGGGGCTTTTAGGTCATTAGCCCTTGAGTATAGATCAGTGGTGGCTGCTCATGTCATGGTAGCAGTATCAAAGAGAGGGAAGGGGCTAGCTAGAGTGCAGAGTCAGGGACAAATATAGCAGTCACAGATATACATTCTATTTTTCCAACTAGGCCTACAGTTTAGACTAGAGTCTCTACTGTCTCCCGTGGTGCTTTTAATGAGAATGAAAACCAATGGCTCATATATTTGAATGACTGGTCTGCAATGGATGTAATTGTTTGTAAAGGATTAGATGTGTCCTTGTTGGAGGTGTGTCACTGAGGGCTGGGCTTTGGAGTTTCAAAAGCATATACCTCTCTCTCTCTCTCTCTCTCTCTCTCTCTCTCTCTCTCTCTCTCTCTCTCTCTCT
>NW_021604562.1:2151860-2164392 GCF_004785775.1 Grammomys surdaster | reverse complement strand
TCTCTCTCTCTCTCTCTCTCTCTCTCTCTCTCTCTCTCTCTCTCTCTTGCTCTCTCTCTCTCTCTCCCTCTCTCTCTGCCTCATGAATGTTGTTGTAACATGTGAGCTCTCATCTACTGTTATAGCTCCGTGCCTGCCTGCCTGCCTGCCTGCTGCCATGTTGACTACCATGATCGACATAGACTCACTTTCTCATACCAAAAGCGGGCCCTCAATCAAATTCCTTCTTTTATAAGTTGCCTTGGTCATAGTGTCTCTTCATCTCTTCACAGCAATAGAAGAGTAATTTCCCAAAAGTGTCAATTAAAACAACATGAGTTTTTGGGAGATGTTCTAAATTCATAATGTGCCTAGCAAGTACCAAGTAAAAGAAAAGGTCAAATATATTGTTATTTAAAGAAGAGATACAGTATTCAGGGTAACTCAGATGAAAAAATTCTTTGATTTTATAATTCCGTACAGATAACTCTGATTGAAAAATATATGGATAATATACAGCTTCATGAAAAGCAGAAATCATATGGATGAATAGGAACTAAGGTGATTTCCTTTTACTTAGAGATGCCCTAGATAGCATTTGGTGACTATGAGCTCTGCATATATTGATTATTTAGGCATGCGATAGCTTGTAGCCCTTATAAGCCCTTTCAGACTTTTTTTGAAACCAATAGGATCATTGGCACTACCATCACTCCCTAACCCACTTTAATGTTTACATTTATCAGTGAGCAGCCAGGGAATGTTAAACACAAGGAGGAAATTGTTCAGATTTTGTTCTGTTCAAAATTTAGACTTATCTGATTATGTAGTTGTTCATTCAGAGTTAAAACCACTTAATAGGTATACTTTCAAAGCTTTTTTTTGTATCGATTTTAAAGAGAAGTTATAAGTAAGATTGAGCTGATTTATGCCTCAAGGTAAAGTTTTCAAGGGTGGGGGAACCCCACACAGTTCACAATTGTCTCAACAGATTCGTCAAAGAAGGAAAAAGTATAAAGAGTTACATTATCATACATATGAAATTTAGAGTATTATTACTTATAGGCCACAGGAAACCAGGGAAAATGCTAATTGTACTGGAAAGCACAACCATGCAAACATTCCAGTGAATCCAACTGAGACAAGAAGACTCTTTTTTTACTATGCCTTTCTCTACATTAAAGCATTTGATTCCTTTCATTATAATGAGGTATTTCTTGCCCTTAGACTAAGCCGCTCAAAAAATAATAAAATGAAAAACAAAAAAAAAATAACACCAGGAGAACATGGTCCACTGAATCAATTAAGCCAGGTCATATGCTCACTGACACTGAAACAGCAACCACTGGGCCTGCATGGGTCTGCACCAGGTCCTCTGCATGTGTTATGTGGAACTCCTAACAATGGGAGCAGATGTTTCTCTAACTCTTTTGCCTGCTTTGAGGACTCTTTTCCTCCTATTGAGTTGCCTTGTCCTGCCTTGATATAAGGTCTTTTGCATTGTTTTATTGTATTTTGTTTTGTCCTGTTTGGCTGTTGTGTCTTAGAGTCCTTTTCTGAAGGGAAATGGAGGGAATGGATCTGGAGGAGCAGGGAAGTTGGGGGAGGTGGGAGAAGTGGAGGGAGGAGAAATTGTGGCCAGATATACTGTATGAGAGAAGAATCTATTTTCAATAAAAATTAAGAAAAGACAACACTCTGAGTATAAAAATATTAGATTTATTTTTTATTTAATTTTATTTTTTACTTATTCACTTTACATCCCACTCAGTGCCCGCCTCCCAGTCACCCTCTCCCACAATCCTCCCCTTCTCCTCTGAGAGGGTGGAAGACACCCTGCATAGCCCCACATCCTGACACATCATGTCTCTCTGGGAATAGGCTCATTGTCTCCCACTGAGGCCAGACCAGGCAGCCCAGCAGCTTTGGGAATAGCCCCCATTCCACTTGTGAGTACATATGTAGCAGATTTTTTTTTCTAATTGTGAGATGTTAATATTTTTGTATGGGCTTCAGGTTTTTTATTCTTTAAAATACATATTTTCTTGGTTCTTTGACAAATTTCTATTTACATATAATGTAATTTTATTATATTCATCCCCTGACTCGTCCTAGAACCAGCTGTTACCTTTATACCTCCCAACTTGTGGCTTCTTGTTGTTACAAACCAAGTACAATTTATGCACTCATGGATACATCCACAGGAATGTGCTCACACCATTGAGGCCACACCCTAAAAGAAAACTAACTCTCCTTACTTCTGAAGCTACCAATTGTCAAAATAGCTCCTCACTTGTGGTTTGGGACTCATGAACTTCTCCCTACTACATGATAGAATGTCGACTCTATTAATACTGTGTAGGACTTCTGTAGGTAGGCACCCCTGCTGTGAGCTCCAATGCACTAGAATTTTTCACATCCAGAAGATACTGCTTTGTTTCTGCTTTTCCTGATCTCTGGCTCTTACAGATGTTCTGCTCTCTATCCTGGAATAGTCACTGAGCCTTGTGAGAGATAAAAGGCGGAGGGGTGTATTGTTAATCCCGAGATTTGCAAGAGAAAAACCAGCTCCACAATTGTGAGTTAAATTTGAAACAAGCTTTAATTAAGTACTAACCAGAAAAATGGACTCTAGTCTGGTCTGCTTCTGGGTTCCCAGCAAGTGGCAACAAGATATGTCTTTGTAGAGGTTTCTCAAGGATAGAAATCATATGGCTACCACATTTGCCATATGGTATTGTTATTTTCCAAGAACTACAACTCCCAACATTCTAGAAAATTACCTGGTCCTTGGATAGGTGGGGCTTACAGGGTAACAGGGGCGCTTACAAAGTGATATAAACGTCTTATCTGTGAGCACTTCACAGACATGCTCTGCATGTTGACCAGTCATGAGGTTGTGCATTATCCACCATCTACTATATAAAGAAGAATCTCTAATGAGGATGGGGAGCTACACTAATTTATATAAGGGACACGAGAGAGATTCTGTCTTATGTTCACTGATTTCAGCTAGTAGTCCTCAATTATACCAGCACCTTCATTTAGCTTCTTCCCTGCAGAAGCCCACACTGTAATCCCATAGGTCTCTACTTTCCCATTTTTTACAGTAGCATCCCCTCTTTCTAGCACTGCTTCTCATAACAAGCTTTCCTTCCAAACAGACTCCTGTGCAGGGTGACATCAACATTTTCTTTTTGAATAATCCACATTTCACCCAGAAACTTCTTGGCTTTTTCTATTCTGCAAGTCTTCAATTCTATTCATCTTTTGACCAAAAATTTGTAACAGCCACACCCTGGACATCAAATGAAGAGCTTGCTTCTGCCTTCTAGGTACAGTTGGCTTTGCTCTTTGGTTTTCACATGTCCAGTCATTGATCCCATCATGACCCCAGTAACAGTAACTCTTCAATTTCCTAGTCTTGGATGTTCTGCCAGCTGTCATCTGCCGCATGCCACCTGCACCCAAGTCAAGATGATCCCCTAACCTTCTAGCAGCCAAGTAACATAAGTTAGAAATATGCCATAAGCTAAATCTCTGTTAAATCCCACCCATTAGCCTTCGTGCTTGCTGGTCACGTGTTATAATACTTAGTACACGCCTACAACACATTTTTTAAAGACAGGCTTTCTCTGTGTAGACTTGGCTGTCCTGGAACTCACTCTGTAGACCAGGCTGGCTTCAAACTCACAGAGATCCACCTGCCTCTGCCTCCCAAGTGCTGGGATTAAAGGTGGTGAGCCTTTTTTGTTGCTCAGCTTGCAACAAAGTAATACTAAAAACCATTTGCAACCATGAATACTCTCCTCAAGTAACCAACTCAAGTCCCCTTTACAGAAAAGAATCGATAACATTTCACTTTTTACACCTCTTATTTTCAAGTTTCACAGATTTATTGATCCGTGCAATAAACTCTGTGATTTCATGCATTCATAGGAGAAGCCTTTCTAGGTTAAGTGGAAATCATGTGGGTGTCTTCTGAATGACCTCTATCATGAGCAGCTTAATGGATTTCAGTCCATAGTTTAAAAGTCAGGACCTTCTCTTTTCAGTTTGCTAGTCCGAATTCACTGACTAGAATTTGTATGTATTGCTCATCAAGACCAGTTTTTTCTAAGGTTCTGGATTATGCTTCCTGTCTCAACTAACATCTGGATTGAATAATACATGATATATCTCATACAATCATGCTCCAGTCCCTTTTACTTCAACAAATACAAGGTGAGGCATCAAGCTTGGATGCTTCTTAGACTTCCTGAAGATCTGATGGAACATGGTTGCAGCAGCAGCCTATTCTCACAGAGACAGGAAACAAGTCCAGCTCTGAAATCTAAGCAGCCCCTCAAGCAACCAACTCTCATGCCTTAAAAAAGAAAAAAGAGGTTTCATTTTGTATGCCTCTTCACCAGGCATTCCCTTATTAACATTTAGTGCTTTGCAAATCTTTTACTGAAAAGTAACTAGCTAATGACCTCCATTTGGACAAATGCATTCACCAACCTCTTACCTAGCTTCACACCACTCAGCGGCTCAACAGTAGTTCATCATTTTCACAGACTATTTGTTAACTAATAGACACATTCTTTTCTCTCGCCTGCCTGCTATTCCTTCATGTTTATTTATCCTTATATGTTTTGCCCACTACAAATATCTTTTGACATCATTGCCACATTGCGTTAACATTGCCCGATTCCCTTTCCTTTGTCCCTTTGCTTTCCAAGCTTACCTCTCTGTCCAGCATCCACTGCATTACCAGGGTCCTCTTTAAAGCTACACTTACGTGCTTTATCTGCCTAATGTTGTTTTTCCCCTTTGTAGATCTCAAGCAGAAAATATTTCCATTTTTCTCTGCTCCAGCTTTACAACCCAGCAGTACAACCCAGCAATAATACCTCCACTTTCCATATATTTTAAGAACACCATTCAGGCTCTCAGAGTACTTCACCTATTCTTTGATTTAGCTCATATTGTATCTGTATCAGCATTCCCTGAAGTTCATTCCCTGGAACACTAATAATGTGGGATATTAATAATTTCTGTGTGAATAAGTGACTGTGAAAGAAATAAATAAGTTTGGAAATGCAGGATTAATGAAGGCAGTTAATTTTCTACCATAGAAATTCCGAGTCCTTAATAATTCTCATATATAATGTGAAAGGTATAATATGATTCATTTCCCAATGTATTTGCCCTAGAAAGATTTTTTTCTCATTGTCTTCTAGAATAATGTTCTGAGAGATGTCATTTGTTAAAGCACTACAATTTCATATTCATCCATTACTATTTTCTATTCGCAAATCTTTTCCATCCATTTTCTAACCTCCCAAGCCTCTGGTGTCCTCTCAGTCTTAGTGGATGAGGTTTTATCACTCACTCCACTAAGTGAAACATGGTCATTCCATGGGAAACACCTTGCTTTTCATTTATAGCTCTATGTGCAACAAGGTTGTCATTCATCACTGCTCTGATCTCTCACACTAGTCACATCCTTGCTTCCTTCAACAGCACTTTCTTCTCTCTTCATTCTCCTAGGAGCCACACCCCTTCCCCCACACATGGGTTCACTTAAGCACCTCACATGAAAAGAAACACACCTACACTTCAGGAAAGTAATAATTTACATTCTGCCATCACCTTCTTGCCAGGTTCTTGAAAGACTAGTCCGAGATGGCTGCTTCCTTTCCTTCACTGTGTGCTCACAATTTACCCCCTTCAGTTAATCGTCTGTCTCCACCATGGCCAGCATGCTCATAAATGTAAACATGGCTTCCAGAACTGCCTATCCATAGGTATTTTTCAAATACTCAACTCAAAATATACTTACTCATCATTACTCCAGTGAAGACTTACTATTCTACTGTCTTTCTGTTCTCATCTTAAAGCCATTTCCATCTATTTTCAGGCTCATTTATCAAATCTTCTTACATACTGTATTTCAAAAACTTAGTGGAATTCCCTCCTTACCTCCTCTACCTCACTCTCCTCTGCTCATCTAAATGAACTTTGTATTACTTTTTTATTCATATACTTCTTCCTAGCCTCAGTTTAATCAAATATTCACTAGTCATCTCCATTAATTTTCCTACAACAGAGGAGCTAACAATTCTCAACTCTTTTGAGGAGTAATAGATACAGTGATTGGGGACAATAAGAGCCTCATTCACGTTAGATGAGTGTTCCAACTAACTTTACTTTGTCCTATACTTACTGTATAAATATGCCCTATACTATATATAGTTTAAAAGTCACTAATACAACTTTTGCATAATGTTATGTGTATTGTCATCTCACGTATAAACATTTCCCCAATACTCCAGTATAATCTTTAATGATGTGAAGGTACTTTAATTCAATTTCTTGAAGTACACTATGCATATCATAGGCACTTTGGACTCATATTTGATTTGATTCTTATTGTAGCCATTTCATCATAGCATTAGAGTTTTAATAATTTAAATAGTAACTTATTTATATTTGAGTTTATGCATCTGTAAAGTAAAAGTAATAAGAGCCCCTACCTTGCAAACGTATCTGATCTAAGAAATGTCTGAGAAGTAGAAAACAGCTCATCATTAATAATAGTCATTATAATAACTATATACTTTCACATCAGTTATGATATGTACTGATTCGCATGAGAGCTTTATAGACTATAAGGCGCACTGTCATTGGACTAGGCCAGTAACTGCTTTAGAACAGGTCTTCCCTAGACTAAGCTAATCAAAGATCCTATTTCAGTCAACAAGTAACTTAAAAGTGACAGCATCAATACTAATTCAAAAGCAAGAGTTGGAACAGACAACCTTTAATCCACTCAAACTATCTCTTGAGAATTCAGAGTTGAATGTCATTAGGCACCTTATTCTTTGTGTGATGCTATTTTATCACACATCACAGACTAAAGAAGTACTTAGCTTAAATATCTATAAGCTTCTGTTGTAGTATTGAGGAAGGAAACTAAGGGGGAAAAATCAAAATTAAGTCCAAAGACTAAGCATAAAGACAGGTACCAAAGTCTAGCAGAAAACAGGAGAATCTGTTGGAATTTGGCTCAAAATGTTGAATATTTCTTTATTTTTAGATTAAATTTCTTTATTTACATTCCAAATGTTTCCCCCTCCTGATCTGCCTCTCACAGAGTCCTTTTCTCACCCCATCACCTTCTTCTCTGAGAGGGTTGTGCCTCCCTGGGTATCCAGTAACCTAGGCACATCAAGTCTCTGCCAGATTAGGTGCATCCTCTCCCACTAAGACTATACAAGGGAACCCTGTTGTGAACAGATACTACAGTCAGGCTACAGCTTTAAGGAGAGCCTCTGCTCTAGTTGTTGGTGGACCCACATGGAGACTGAGCTACATGTCTGCTATATTTGTGTCAAGGGCCTCAATCTAGCATGTGTATGTTCTTTGGTTGGTCATTCAGTCTCCTGGAGCATCCAGAGGCCCAGGTTAATTGACTCGGTGGTCTTTTTGTGGGGTTCCCATCTCCTTCAGGGCTTCAATCCTTCGCCCAACTCTTCTATAATAGTCCTTGATCTCTGTCCCATATTTGGCTGTGGGTAGAGCCTCTCAGAGGATGGTTATCCTAGGTTCTAGTCTGCAAGCCTAACAAGGTATCATTAAAGTGTCAGGAGTCGATGCTTGCCCATGGAATGTGTTGGGCCAGTCATTGTCTGAACATATCTTCACTCTCTGCTTGATCTTTGTCCATGCACTTCTTGTAGTCAGGACAAATTTTGGGTTGAAGGTTTTGTGGATGGGTTGGTGTCCTTATTGCTCCACTGGGGGCTTGCTAAAATGGAGTTGCTTAACCAAACTCTTAATTTTTTTGTGTAATCATGGGATTGATGTAACAAAAACTCCTTTATAAAGTAGTCTTGAAGATGAAATAACAAATCCTACACGGTTCATTGTAGCATCTGTAACAACATTCAACTTCACTTTTTAAGATAGTTATCATCATTCTCTCATTAATAGAGATCAAGGTACCTACCAGCCTGTAGGTAGAAATCCAATTCAGTGTCAAAAGAAAAAAAAGGGGGGAAGGAAGGGTTCCTACGATAAAGCATTACAAGTCAACCTGCATTGGACTTGCTTTATTCTACTGTATTAATCACTTGTTACTATGTCAAAATACCTGGTAGAAACAACTTGAAAGAAACAGTTTTTAGGCATCACAGTTTAAGAATATATACCACAATGGAAGGTATGTTTCTATGGCAGAACCTTGAGATCACATTGCATCCAGAGAAGATAAAAGAGAATCAGAGAGAGAAAGATGAATCCTAGTACTCAGCTCAGATTCTCCTTTTTATTCGGTTCAGGAGAAAAGCCCATCCCATGGAACTGTGCAACCCACATTTAAGGTGGGTCTCCACATCTCAGTTAACTCAATCTAGAAATGTCTTTAAGGACTTGATACTAATAGGTACTGTCAAATTGATAATAGATATTAAACACCACACTTACCTTGTTCTTCCTACTGGGCCCAGTCCCCCAGTTCTTTGTCCTCTAAGATAGGACATTGACCCTACTAGTATTTATGTGGATTTGCTTTCTACATTGGACTTACGTAGATCAGTTGCATTAACAAGATCCTCCATGACACATGTACTCCATCTTTAACTTCATCTGCCATCATACCCATTTACATTTTCCCTCGATACACTGAATTGCTTGATGCTCACATACTTTATTATGCTTGTTCAAGCTGTTCCTTCTACCTAGAAAATACTCATTTAGTTAACAAATAGTTGAGCACACCTTTCACTGTTTCAGACATTGGGGATATAGCCATAAACACAACAGACATAGTTCATGTATCATCATACTCATTTCTGTCCTAGTGGGCACTGATAATAAATATACATATATAGTAAATAATGTAATTACAAGTGTCATTACGATAGTAACTGTGAGAAATTCTAGGAGAGTAGTAAGATAGGGAAGATGATGTTGCTTTCACCAAGATATACAGAAAGGTATCTGTAAGTATTTCATGTTAATTGCTGCTAATATTTCTCTGTTCACCCACATATTTCAGCCTTAGTCTTTACCTCTTGAGAAGTCTACCCTCAATCATCAGGTTAGGAAAATGTCTTAATATCTTCCCTCCCTCTCTCTCTCTCTCTCTCCCTCTCTCCTCCCCTCCCTCCCTCACTCTCTCCTCCATCTGCTTTTCTCTTTCCTTCCCCCTCTCCTGGGCTCTCAGTACACCAAAAGCTATTCAATAAACAGTGTCTGTTTCATAAAATACATTCAGTATAGCAGAGGCTTCCAATAAGGTGACTGTGGACATTGGTGAATCTATAGGTAGCCTCAATTTTACTGAAAAATTGCTTTATACATATATCGATGTATTTTTTCTGAAACAAGTGTTAATAGTGTTTCTCATATTCTCTAACAGTAAATGGTCCTAGTCTACTGCTGAGTTGATGGTCAGTAGACCATCCCATTCCCTTGCCTCCACATGAGCACTGCATTAGCTCTCCTTGGATGACTTCTATCCCTGAGGCATTTGTGGCTTAGTGTTGAATTAGTGCCCACACTAATTCAGGTTGCTAATGTATTTAACATCTCACTATTGAGTGGCTAACATACAACAGACACTATGTAAAGCACAGTGGGAGCTAAAGAGATGAAATCCGAATATAGAGCAAAGGAAAGGACACACACCATTTCCTTACACATATCCATTCTCTCCAATTTGGTCATAAACTCCTATAAAGACAGAATTCCTTGCTGTGCTTTCCTCTCTGTCTCTCTTCAGCTCTTAACATGCATTCCTCATGTAGATAGTACTCAGTAATATTATTCATTTTGTGCCCATTTTTGACAGGGGACTGAGCTAAATTTTGTCATATCCAGTTAACAAGGATTTGGAGTGCACTTTAAGAAATGTGATTTATGAAAGGTAACAACCCAGAAAATACAAATTCCCTGAATTAATGGTATGACCCCCTCCTGCACCTGAATGACAGTACCTATGTTGTATTTCATAGGAAAATAAGTGAGCCTCCTGAGAGAGAACTAAAATAACTATAAAAGGATATCTTGGAGCTAAATTTATTCCCATTGGAGGCCACAACAATGCAAAAGGGCATTATTTAGAAAGCAACAGGATTACTCAAGCCAATGACAGCCTCTTAGGGGAGCACTTAACATCCAGAAAAAAGAAGGTATGAGAAGGAGGTAGTAAAGAGAAGAAAGGGGAGGGGTAGGAAAGCCTGTGTTGTTAGTGGCTAGTGAATAGCATTCTGATTGTCAAACGGAAATTGCTTTTATTACATTCAGTTGAAATAATAATTCTAAATCTCTTTCCCTCTCTCTGTCTAATTTTTTCTAACACTCTTATTCATACCTAGTCTAGCTTAGAAAGTAAAGAAACAAATTGCATTCTTTCAGCCATAAGTTTTCTTTCTTAGAACAATAATTGTAACCATGTCTCAAAACACATTGCATACATGTATGAAATTTTCAAAAAATAAAGAACAATTTACTTATTTCTCTACACCATACTAAAAACTTCTTTTCATCTTATCAGCTTTGTAAATGGCCAGTTGTGAGAATTCAAGAAATAAAATATTTAGCATTGCTTTTTTTTTAATGAAAAGTCAGTGTCGAGAATTCATACTATTTTGGAAGAGAATTAAACTGAATTTGTGCTCATTTTTAGACAAAGATTAAAGGAAATAATTTTGTCAAGTGTTATGCAAAAATATATGTGAACTACTAATAAATTGCTTAAATAAAACTTCCTTGGATAAGTTTTAATTAAGAGATGATTTGACTCATTTGTAATCAGAATATTATTTGTGAGAGGGCAGGTGCACAAACTGGCTTTTTAAAAAAATTCAGCATCTTCACAAACTTATCATCCTCGTATCAACTTGTTTTGTCACTTATCATTGCATGCAAAGATAAAACCCAGGATTTTCTCATTCCAATGAATTTCAAATTTAATCATATTTATTAAGATGACTGTTATGCTCTATCATTAGAAATAGACCTTAGTCACTGTTCTATTCGTGTGAAGAGACATCATGACCAAGGTAATTCTTATAAAAGTGTGCATTTAATTGTGGGACTGCTTAGAGTTTCAGAGGCTTAGTCCATTAACCTCATGGTAAGAAGTTTTATCACAATTATTTATTGCTTAAATCTCATAATTGCATTTCCCTAGGCCTTTATAGATCCTTTGTAGATTTGTCTCTGTAATCCATTTTCTACTATGGTGTCTAATATTTTCACAACTTTTCCTATGCCTCTATATTTTTTTATTGAATATTTTATTTATTTACATTTCAAATGTTATCCCCTGTCTGGGTTTCCCTTCCAGAAACCTCCTAACCCATCCCCCTTCCCCTGCTTCTATGAGGGTGCTCCCCCACCCTCCCACCCACTCTGACCTCCCTGTCCTGGCATTCCCCTACACTGGGGCATCCAGCCTTCACAGGACCAAGGGCCTCTCCTCCCATTGATGTCCAACAAGGCCATCCTCTGCTACATATGCAGCTGGAGCCATGGGGCACTCCATGTGTGTTCTATGATTGATGGTTTAGTCCCTGGGTGCTCTGGGGGGTCTGGTTAGTTGATATTGTTGCTCTTCCTATGGGGTTGAAAACATCTTATTTTAAATGAATATTCAAATAATCATATGTGAAATTGTAGAACCATTGAGGATCTAGACTATGTTCATTTTCCTTTGGAAATACTTGTTTTTTCATGGTAAACATTAACATTCTAATGGCACCAAAAACCTCAGCGCACTTTATTCAGATTCAGTTTAAAATGACCATATGCTAGGTTTCAGTCCCTATAGGGCCTACTTTCTGTTTACACCTAGGTTGATTTCTATCAGGGTTTTGAGCTGAAACTGGGGCACTTTCCAGAAACTTCCCCTTTGATAGGCCTTGAGCTTCTCATGTATGCTCTTCCCCCAATATTTCGGCCTCCTTAGCTACATTTTGAGAATCAAGAAATATGTTGCAGGGGACTGGGGAAATAGATTCTCATGCTTGCAATGTAAGTACTTTACCAACTGAACTGAGTTAGTTCCCTAGAACCCAGGTAAAAAGCCAGGTCTAATGTTACACATCTATCATCCTAGTGCTGTGGCAGAAGGTAATGGAAGATACCTGGTGCTCACTGGGTATGAAAATCTGTGAGCTTTATATTCAGTGAGAGCAAGTTTGTGTCCCACTTTTATCTGTGGATTTATTGGTAATTGATAGCTATTAGGAGAGTCACAGCTAGTTTTATTCTTTCTTTATCTCTCTCTCCCTCTTTCTTTCTTTCTTTCTTCCCTTATTTATTTTTCTCCTGAGAGAGTGTTTCTCTGTATAGCTTGGCTCTCCTGGAAGTCATTCTGTAGACCAGTATTTCCTGGAAATTACAGAGACTCACCTGCCTCTGCCTCTCTCTGCCTCTTTCTGCCTCTTCTCTCTCCCTCTCTCTCTCTCTCTCTCTCTCTCTCTCTCTCTCTCTCTCTCTCTCTCTCTCTCTCTCTCCCTCCCTCCCTCCCTCCCTCCCTCCCCCTCCCTCCCTCCCT